>NC_134889.1:32275867-32278367 GCF_041734735.1 Babylonia areolata
GCTTTAACCACTCGGCTATCGCGCCCGTCTGAGACAAGTTCAAAAAAGAGGGAGAGACAGGAAGTAACAGATTAACCCTTTCACTGCCAAACTGGCATTTATGCAGCAGCTGGGAAGAGGACCCATGTCACTGAAGGGTGACCAAATCATGGGACTGTTATCCATGAACCTACTGCTCTTAATGTTCGGTGGTAGGACAGGCCATATTTTCCACACATCACCGGGGGGGAATCCCCAGCTATTCCTAGACATCATCTTGTCTGTGTTTATAGCACAAGGGAATTTTGCACTCTCAACTGACTGGCGGTGAAAGGGTTAATAGAAAGAAAGAGACCGACAGACATCATATATATACTATAGCGACAAAGTGAGAGAGAATGAATGAATGAATCTTTATTTTCCAACGGTGAAGATATTAGCACTTTGGCCGACTTACACATCTGCCATTGTTCTAAGAGACACACAAACATGTACGCATATAAATGTAGTTATACTTAATACTTAATACATGTATAATGTACGAGTATAACACAGCGTCAAACTGAGAGACACAACATCGCTCACATCTGTACGGAACGGAAGCGAGTAACACACACACGCACACACACATACTAACACACACACACACACACACACACACCAAGGGAAAAACAGAGAGAGACACAGACAGAGAGACATGACAGAGACAGAGAGACACAGGATCAACAAAGAGCAAAACACAGAGAGTGACAGGTCAACAGAAAATAAAAAGAGAGACAGACAGACAGACATAGATCACTCAACAAAGAGAGTGACTAAGAGAGAGAGAGACATAGTGCACTCAACAAAGAGAGTGACTAAGAGAGAGAGAGACAGACATAGAGCACTCAACAAAGAGAGTGACAGAGAGAGACAGACAGACAGACAGACATAGAGCACTCAACAAAGAGAGTGACAAAGAGACAGAGACAGACATAGAGCACTCAACAAAGAGAGTGACAAAGAGAGAGAGACAGACAGACATAGAGCACTCAACAAAGAGAGTGACTGAGAGAGACAGACAGACAGACAGACATAGAGCACTCAACAAAGAGAGTGACAAAGAGAGAGAGACAGACAGACATAGAGCACTCAACAAAGAGAGTGACAGAGAGAGACAGACAGACAGACAGACATAGAGCACTCAACAAAGAGAGTGACAAAGAGACAGAGACAGACATAGAGCACTCAACAAAGAGAGTGACAAAGAGAGAGAGACAGACAGACATAGATCACTCAACAAAGAGAGTGACTGAGAGAGACAGACAGACAGACAGACATAGAGCACTCAACAAAGAGAGTGACTGAGAGAGAGAGACAGACATAGAGCACTCAACAAAGAGAGTGACTGAGAGAGAGAGACAGACATAGAGCACTCAACAAAGAGAGTGACTGAGAGAGAGAGAGAGAGAGAGAGAGAGAGACATACAGCACTCAACAAAGATAGAGTGACTGAGAGAGAGAGACATGACAGAGCTTCAGACAACATCAACAAAGGGTGAGAGACAGAGAGTGACAGCTCAATAGAAAGAGAGAGACGGGCACAATAGCTGAGTGGTTAAAGCGTTGGACTGTCAATCTGAGGGTCCCGGGTTCGAATCACGGTGACGGCGCCTGGTGGGTAAAGGGTGGAGATTTTCACGATCTCCCAGGTCAACATATGTGCAGACCTGCAAGTGCCTGAACCCCCTTCGTGTGTATATGCAAGCAGAAGATCAAATACGCACGTTAAATATCCTGTAATCCATGTCAGCGTTCGGTGGGTTATGGAAACAAGAACATACCCACCATGCACACCCCCGAAAACGGAGTATGGCTGCCTACATGGCGGGGTAAAAACGGTCATACATGCAAAAGCCCACTCGTGTACATATGAGTGAATGCAGAAGAAGAAAAAGAAAGAGAGAGACAGACAGCAAGAGAGAGAGAGAGAAAAAACAACAACTCAGAACTCAAAACGTTTTTTATTCAAGGATTAAGATTTTCGGCATGGCCCCTTCTTCCAACCTGTCCTTGCTAATCTATATCAGTTTCAAAAACACATATTTCATGGAATGGGGAGAAAGAGAGAAGAAAAAACAAAACAGAAAGAAAGTCCTGCAGAAGAAACGTGATAAAACACACACACACACACACACACACACACACACACACACACACACACAGACTGACAGATGGATAAGAGAGAGAAAGAGAGAGAGAAAGAGGGGAGGGGGAGGGGATGAGAAATATGTCATCAGTATCGACAACCGGATGACTAAGAGAGAGAGAGAGACACAGAGAGAGGTCTACAGAAAGAATGAGGTCTACACAGACGGGTAAACAGACATAGTCACAAAGAGTAGGAGAGAATGAGCATGACAGAAAGACAGACAGACAGACAGACAGCGTATACATGTATGTATGGCAACAAAACCAGAGACAGCGAGTGACAACTCAAAAGAGATCAAATTAAACACAGTAAGAGAGTTATCAAACCCAA
>NC_134889.1:32283367-32303367 GCF_041734735.1 Babylonia areolata
ACACATACTTGCACACACACACACACACACACAAAACCACACATGTACAAACACACACACACACATACATATACATCCTGTGTAAACACACACACACACACACACACACACATATACATGTATACACACACACACACACACACACACACACACTACCCCTTCACCCCCACCCCGCCCCCCAACACACACACACAAACACATACATGTATACACACACACACACACACACACACACACACACTGGTCCACCCCCACCCACATTCCTGGCATTCCTGACAGGTCAAACCCCAGGACCCCTCCCTTCCCCATCACCCCCCCCCCCACCCTCCCACTGCCCTCCTCCCTCCTCCTCCTCTCCCCTCCCTTCCCCTTCACCTGTGAATTACAACCAGCTGTGTTCTCTCTTGGTTGTTTTTTTTGCATACATGTATACTATGTGGGGTGTTGTGGTTTTGGAGTGTGTGTGTGTGTATGTGTGTGTGTGATTGCGTGTGTGTCCGTGTTAAAATGCATGTGTTGTGTGTGTGTGTGTGTGTGTGTGTGTGTGTGTGTGTGTGTGTGTGTGTGTGTGTGTGTGTGTACATGTATGTATACAATGTGTGTGTGTGTGTGTGTGTGTGTGAGAGAGAGAGAGAGAGAGAGAGAGAGAGAGAGAGAGAGAGAGCACACGCATGTTGTGTGTGCGCGCGTGTGCATTGTGTGTGTGTGTACACAAGTGAGCATGTGTGAGCTCAAACATTTTGTGTGTGTGTATGCACTGCATGTGCGTGCGTGCGTGCGTGCGTGTGTGTGTGTGTGTGTGTGTGTGTGAGTGTGTGTGTGTTTGCACATGCACATGCGTGAAACAACAACAGGCGACAGACTGAGATGCCATACCATAGCATCACCCTGACCCTCTGCCTGTATACTCTGTACAGGTTACGTTTTCTTCTTCTTCATCTTCTTCTTCGCTCACGAGGCATGGGCTGCAACTCCCAGGTTCACTTGTTTAACTCTCTCCATACGAACGGTGAAAGAGACGACATTAACAGTGTTTCACCCCAATTACCATCATCAAAATATTGCAAGCGGAAGGCTCTTATACTGAAGAGGTAAATGTTGACAAAGAATACCACAATTCTGATGACGGAAGCTAAAGGTTGGGTCATTCAGACACCCACTGGACATCCGAGGGGTCTGTGTAGAGGAGAAGAGAGGACTGGCCGTACACGAGTGGGCTTTTACGTGTATGAGCGTTTATTTACCCTGTCATGCAGGCAGCCATACTCCGGTTTTTTCGGGGGGGGGATGGTTACATTATTATTTCTCACAGTGCTTGTCACCCACAGCCTCCCTGGCCACGGTGCTGGTAGACAAGTGGTCACATTTCCACAGACCTAGGATCTTTTCTTTTTTTTCTTTCTTTTTTTTTTTTAGCACTAGGAAGCAAGAAAGTTAATCTGATTGAATCCCATACTTGTTGTTAAGCCTTTTCTACTGATATATATATATATATATATATACCTAGATCTCTCTCCACTAGCCACCTTGCTGAGTGGTGGTCTGACTGCTAGCCATTTGGATGAGATGACAAACGAAGGGCCCATGTGTCTGCACATACATGTATGTGTTTGCACATACGTTTGCACATGTGAGACGTGTGAAAGTCCGTGCATGATATGCTGTACCTTATTCTAGTTGTGGTGTCTGTGTGTGTGTGTGTGTGTGTGTGTGTGTGTGTGTGTGTTTACTGAGCTTAAAAACGTGACAATTGGTTATAATGAATGTGCAATATGTAGGAGGAATAATGTGCAATATGCAGGATGAATGTACAATGGAATATGTCTAATGCTAACGTCCATATTCTAAGTATATTGCTGTTTAATAATTACGATGTAATAATTAATTGCAATGTTTTTAAAAGCAAATATGTGAAATGCTTTTATTTGAGAACATATGTTTATTACTCGTTTAATCAAGCAATCCGCGTGTGTGGGGTGGGTTGGGGGTGGGGGGTTGGTGTGGTTGTGTGCTGATTATCTGGTTGCTGTTTTCCACAATTTATCTTTATTCTTATCTTATCTGTCTATTATAATCAATGTGTAGTATAGTAGGCTATGTTTATAATTATATTCAAATAATGTTTCTTAATTCTTTCTGTTTTTACATTAAGAATACTGGTTATTACCTGCAGTGTGTGGATGTATGTATGAAACGGTGTATGTGATATTTTTTTACATTTGTATCTTCGTAATATTCGTAAAAGCTGTTGTTGACTTTTACAGTTATGGTCCCCATGTTGTTTACTTGTCTATGTTGTGATAATGCACCTGACCAAATTTCTCCAGTTGGAGATAATAAAGTTAGTCTTATCTTATCTTATCTTACCAGTCCACAATGAGTTTTTTTCCATTAATAATAGAATTCAATAAACAATGGGCAACAAATTTGAGATTCTAATAACATACCTTACCATCACTGACTTGACAACTGTACCAGTGAACAAAGATTTGGTTTTTTTTAAACAATAATAAAAGAATAATAAACAATGAGCGACAATTTCAGACACCATATAATGTACCATGTTAGACCCAACACTCAGCTTATATCACAGACTGATACACGTTTACAGTTGGGCCAACTGCAAAGTGAGAGCTGTAATATCAATAGTTTCTCCATTGCAATGGGAAATCATTTTCAGCTTAGTCTTTTTGTGAAGGACTATGACTCTCAGGCTAGGGGGCAAGATTGCACTGACTCTTAGTGCCGCAGCCTTGGGGGCTAGGTGGCCTTTGGGAACCATCCCAACGCCGACTGTCCTAAAACCCTCTTGTCTGAGAGAGTGGGGATGAAACTTGGGCAAGACACTCTCCACTATAATCAAATTCTAGCCCAGATAGTCAGGACAGCAGTTGCCTCCTCTGCTGTTGTGATGGTCATCGTCGGACAGGACTATATCATGAATGTAGTGTACCATGATACCATCACTCTGACTTGACAACTGTACCAGCAGTGCACAGAGAGCTTTTCTCCCCTCAATAATAAAAGAATAATAAACAACGGGCAACAGATTTGAGACTTCATAACGTGCCATGCCATGAACCCCAACTTAATGACTGTACCAGATTATGGACATCATTCTCTCTGGGTCATGCAGCTGCTGCTTCTGCTGTGACTTTTTTTTTTCTTTCTTTTTTTTTTTTTTTTTACTGGTTTTTTGTTTTGATTTGGGTTTTGTTTTTTTTCTGTTTTGTCAACTTGAAATTATGCATTATGAAAACTCTAAGCATACACAGAAGTTATATAATCCATAACACAACACTCTTTTCACAGCAATCCGGGGCAGTGAATTCACAATGGATCAGGGGCAGTGAATTCACATCCCTGGATCAAGGGCACTGAATTCACATGGACCCACTGTGTCCAGGAGCCAGTTGCACTGCTTGGACGGAAGAGCCTAGTATGGTCATAACCCGCTACTGTGTGCAGTATGGAACTGACCAATGGCATAGTTCAGTTTTCTTCTTCTTCTTCTTCTGCATTCGTGGGCTGCAACTCCCACGTTCACTCGTATATACGAAAGTGGGTTTTTACGTGTATGACCTTTTTATCCCGCCATGTAGGCAGCCATACTCAGTTTTCAGGGATGTGCATGCTGGGTATGTTCTTGTTTCCATAACCCACCGAACACTGACATGGATTACAGGATCTTTAACGTGCGTATTTGATCTTCTGCTTGCATATACACACGAAGGGGGTTCAGGCACTAGCAGGTCTGCACATATGTTGACCTGGGAGATCGGAAAAATCTCCACCTTTATCCACCAGGCGCCGTCACCAAGATTCGAACCCAGGACCCTAAGATTGAAAGTCCAACGCTTTAACCATTCGGCTACTGCGCCTGTCGCGTAGTTCAGTCAACATAGGCATTTAGTCACGTGTAACTGTCAAAAAGTTAGAAGTTGGCACCAGGGCTTGGCAAAGTCAGGGGGAAAGGGGGCCTGGGGCTGGGGGTGGGGGGTGGGGGTTTGGGGGCTAATCCTCTCCTTCCTCTGTTTTAACCTTCCCCTGGCAAAGCCATACGTGGACCCATTCACACCCGGGGTGGGGGGGAGGAAAATCTGAGTACAGTGCCTTTCCCTCAAGGCCACAACCACCAGCACCATGCTGAACCACGCAGGGCCTCGAACCCAGATCACCGGTGAACACTTGTGATTGGAATGGAAGCCCTGTGCACGGCCAAACAATTCTTTTCATTTTTTTTATTTTTTATTTTTCAGTTCTGCACAAGGTTTTTAAAGTTTTTTTTTTTTTAAATCTAGTACGTTCTACTGATTTCATAGACATACATACATGTATATGGTTCTGTGCAAGGTTTTAAGTTATCAAAACTCTGTTCTACTGAATTCATAGACATGTACATTGCGTGTAAATTTTTCTTTTCGAACTGTTTTCTGCTGACACAAAGCAAAAAAAAAACAACAGACAACAATGATAAAGACACTTCACTGTGAAGTACTTAAGGGGGCCAGTTCATAGCAAACAAAAGCAAGTTATGTTCAAAACATGAACTGGTTTTAAAACAAAAGCAGGAGATGATTCAAATGATGCAGGCTACCAGTACCAAGGCAGAATTCATCACCGGCCTCTCACTGAGCAGCTGTTTCAGGTACACTGTGTGTGATGTTTCAGCCCCAAACGAACACACAACAATCACAGTCTGCTGCTAGGATCTGTTCCCCACCAAGCAACTCTCGCGACCTTTCGCAAGTCCTCGAGGGAAATAACCCCAACAATGTGCACCATGAACGGCTTGAAAAGCGCATTTGAAAAACCAATGTTTCAGTCCCAGTTTGACGTTTATTCACTGTTCGTCTTTTTGTTAAACGTTGTTTGTTTGTTTCTTTGTTTCCCAATAAACCAAAGCTGTGGATTTTCACTGTGAAAAGAAAGAAGGGAAAAAAATTGCCAGGAATAAAAATATACCTCTAGTTACCTATGGTGTTCACTGCATTGGCTGCATCATATATATAGAATAGAACAGAAGAATAGAATAGGATGTCTTTATTACCAAGTGTACCAGGGTCACAAGGAATACTGGGGGGGACAGTACATAACCAGATACGAACATAATTGAAAATCATACACAAACACAGATACAGTAGAAATCAGAAACATACATACATACATATAGAATATTTTTAAAATCCCTCTAAGAACTCTATGAATTTAAAAATCTAATTTTCTTTGTAACTGCATATATTTTAATGTTAAAAAAAGAAAGAAGAAAACTCAGATACACTGATACTGATTAAAAAAATAAATATTTAAAAAATAAAAAAATTAAAAAAAGGTAATAGAAAGTTTTGTCTTAAATCATTAAAATGAACCTCACGCCTAAGTTTTTACAACAAACAACATAACAGGCATGGACAGATGACACCTAGGTGTCACATAAAAAGCAAAATGGGTTGCACACACACACACACACACACCACTCACCCACCGCACACAACAGACTGTATACGTGCAGCACCACACGCAACCCACTCACACAATGCTACCAGCACTACAGGTCTTTTTCTCTTTCTTTTTTTTCCCCACTTTTCTCCTTTTTTTAAAAAAGAAAAAAAAGAAAAAAAAAGCTTTCCAGCTAAACAGCAAACAACCACTTCTTTTTTTTTCTTTTCTTTTTTTTTTTTTTCAACAAGGCTAAGTTAGCAGCAAGCGCCAAGAGTATAAAACATGAATCACTACTATGCACCGTGATGTACAGAGAGGGAGAGAGAGGGAGGGAGGGAGAGAGAGAGGGAGAGAGAGGGAGGGAGAGAGGGAGAGAGAGAGAGAGATGGACAGAGAGAGAGAGAGGGAGAGAGAGAGAGAGAGAGAGAGAGAGAGAGAGAGAGCTGTGCCTTGAAGAGAGAGAGAGATGGACAGAGAGAGAGGAGAGAGAGAGAGAGAGCTGTGCCTTGAAGAGGAGTTTAAGTGGGTCAGTGTGTAATAATACATTTTTTTTATGTAAAGTATGTATACAGTAACAGTATACTGTGGGACCACTGTGTCACAAGTGCTACACTTCTGGTCCTGAATGAGTGAGGGAGTGACACTGCCTGCCCTTGGGCTACAAGGACCACCACCACCACCACCACTACCACCACCACACACGATACAGTGCTGGCTACATTCATGACTTTCATACTACACTATACTGCAGTGTGCCGTGAATTCATCATTGCCTTAATTCATGAACAGATACACTACAGGCCCCCCCCTCTTTCTGATCTCCAGGTGTATATCTCTCTCTTCCCCCTTTCACTTTCACACACACACACAGACTATAACCATAAATCACGCCTCCATCCCCCCCCCCCCTTACCCCCCCCCCACCCCTCCCTCCAGCCCCCCCCCCCCTCCCACCCTAACCCACTCTCTCTATCTTTTATCTCTTTCCCCTCACTTTCACACACAGGTAATCATAAATCACGCCCACCCCCCCCTCCCTCCCTCCCTCTCTCTCTCTCCCTCTGTCAGTCTGTGTGATATTAAACTGAAGTCCACCAACAGCCTACAGCTCCACTGTTAGATAATGAAGATCTATTCATTCATTATTTGAAGATTCATTCATTAATAAAGATTCATTCATTCATTCACTCTCCCCCCCCCTCTCTCTCTCTCTCCCCCAGTCTCTGTCTCTCTCTCCCCCTTTGTCTCTCTCTCTCTCTAGCTCTGAGTCTCTCTCTCTCTAGCTCTGAGTCTCTCTCCAGGATTGTTTACAATGCCCCCCCTTGTCCAAAGGTCCTCACCGCTGAATGGACATTAAAACCATTGTCACTTATCTCCTCTCTCTCTTTTTCTCACACACACGCACACACACACACACACACACACACACACACGCACACACACAGACCTTCTTATCACTCAACAGCCGCACACATCATCATTCATGGTGTTCTCTCTCTCTCTCTCTCCCCCAGTCTCTGTCTCTCTCTCCCCCTAGTCTCTCTCTCTCTCTATCTCTGAGTCTCTCTCTCTCTCTAGCTCTCTCTCTCTCTCTCTCTCTCTAGCTCTGAGTCTCTCTCTCTCTCTAGCTCTGAGTCTCTCTCTCTCTCTAGCTCTGAGTCTCTCTCTCTCTCTCTAGCTCTGTCTCTCTCTCTCTCTAGCTCTCTCTCCAGGATTGTTTACAATGCCCCACCCCTGCCCCCCTTGTCCAAAGGTCCTCACCGCTGAATGGACATTAAAACCATTGTCACTTGTCTCCTCACTCTCTTTCTCTCTCTTTTTCTCACACACACACGCACACACACACACACGCACACACACACACACACTGAGGCACATGCACACACACACACACACACATGCACACACACAGACCTTCTTATCACTCAACAGCCGCACACATCATCATTCATGGTGTTCTCTCTCTCTCTCTCTCTCCCCCAGTCTCTTGTCTCTCTCTCCCCCTAGTCTCTCTCTCTCTCTAGCTCTGAGTCTCTCTCTCTCTCTCTCCCTCTAGCTCTGTCTCTCTCTAGCTCTGAGTCTCTCTCCAGGATTGTTTACAATCTTATCCATTAAAGTTGTGTGTGTTTAACTTTGCAATAAGGTAGAAAAATACCCATGAGACACACCCCCGAGACAATATAAACTACCAATCCCTGTCGGTTTCACAGTAATTTGATATGGACGGACATCAAAGCCGCCTAAATTGGGCTCCTGAAAATGGACCATTGCACACGAAGAAAGATCATCAAGGTTTCTGCACAAACAACTTGCCGAGGGTACAAATGCAAATTATCATAGTTTGTTAGGAGTGCATTCCTTTACATAATATAAAATCAGCAAGAAGCCAAACTTATATCTTAAACGAAGGTTATTCCCATGGATTTATGTTGCCGTATGATACCAGAACAAAATAACATTATCATTATTAATTTAAGTGTGGTAGTGTCCAACAGCATCAGCAGCAGGCAACAACAACAACAACAACAAAAAAAAAAAAAAAAAAAAAACCTAAAGAGGTGAACAAGCTAAAAAAGTAAACAAACAAACAAACAAAAAACACTGAAGAATTAAACAACTGATACCAGTGCACTGCACAAAATTGTCCATTCACACATTCAACTGTGAATAAGATTAGATGTATGACGCGCATTACATAACATGCATGCACACACACACACACACACACATGGACACACATTAGTGACAAACATAAGTGTACACACACACACACACACACAAGTACACACACATGTACACACACACGCACACATGTATATCATACACACACACACACACACACACACACGCACACACACACACACACACACATGTACACACACACACATGTATATTACACACACACACATGTATACTACACACACACGCACACATGTATATCACACACACACACACACACACATGTATACTACACACACACACACACACACACACACACACACACACACACACACACACCACAAATCCAAACAACTCAAGCCTCAAGCCAATTATTTCAACGTCACTTCACTGGCTCCTGTGCCCTACCCGCATACATTACACACATGTATACTATTACTATGTACTATGTACACATCATCTACATGTACAGTAATAATAATACTGCCATTACTGGTTACTCTTGGCAGCCTCAGATCCTCCCCCCCCCCCCCCTCCCACCCCCACGAATCCCACCCTTTCACCCCAACAATACCGCCAACCCCCCCCCAACCCCCACACCTCCCCACCAACCAAAGCCCTTACTTGTTCAACATGACTTGATTGAACATCGGCAGGGGTTTAAATTCTTTTCTTTTTTTTTTCTCCCCTTTTTTTCTTAGTTTTTCTTCTTCTTTTTTTCATAACCACCACCACCACCACCACAAAAGGGGCAGTGACCCAGTTTTTGCTGCCGACAATGGGTTGTGGCCCCTTCGGGGGCCTCTGTGCCAATCAATCAGCTTTATGGAGATCAGCCAGGCGAGGAATGTTACCTTTGCTTTGCTTTGCTATGCTTTACCTACTGTGGGCCTCCTCGGCACACACACACACACACACACACGAACTTCAACAACAGTAGCCACGGACGAAACTCACTCACTCACTCACTCTTCCCCCCCACCCCCCTTAGCCCCCCCTGCCTCCACCCCCACCACCACCGCTCCAAGAAGTGTCACGTAACCTGCCCCTGCTGTATACCCTTACCTGGTGTGGAAACTAGAACCCACCGCGGGGTTAATCCTGCATGTTTTGTTAACTTTCTTTTTTTCATCTTTTTTTTTTATAAAAACAAAAAATCCCAACTATTTCTTTATTAATCAATTATAGCATCATTTTTTTTCTCTCTCTCTTTTTACTGATTCAGTGATAGGTTTGTGTGTGTGTGTGTGTGTGTGTGTGTGTGTGTGTGTGTGTGTGTGTGTGTGTGTGTGTGTGTGTCTGTGTGTGTGTTTGGGGAGGGGGAGGGGTTGGATTTTTCTTTCTTTCTTTTTTTTTTTTTTTTATAATCTATTTGTTATTTACGTTTTACTTTACTGACAGTGATACAGTGATCCATAGGTTTGTGTGGGGGAAGGGGGTGGGGGTGGGGGTTGTGGGGGGAGTTCAGGGGGGTAGGTATGTGTGTGTGGGTTGAGGGGCTTGGGGGTAGGGGGGATGTATAGAATTTGTGTGTGTGTGTGTGTGTGTGTGTGTGTGTGTGTGCGTGCATGTAAGAGAGTGAGATGGGGAAACAGAGAGAGAGAGTGGGAGAGATTATAACAAGTCAAGAGGTGAATGAGAGTCAGTATGTGCGTGCGTGCGTGCGTGCGTGCGTGTGTGTGCATGTAAGAGAGTGAGATGGGGAAACAGAGAGAGAGAGAGTGGGAGAGATTATAACAAGTCAAGAGGTGAATGAGAGTCAGTATGTGCGTGCGTGCGTGCGTGTGAGTGCATGTAAGAGAGTGAGATGGGGAAACAGAGAGAGAGAGAGTGGGAGAGATTATAACAAGTCAAGAGGTGAATGAGAGTCAGTATGTGTGTGTGTGTGTGTGTGTGTGTGTGTGTGTGTGTGTGTAGCTGTACAGTGTCTCTTGCAAAAAAAAAAAAAAAAAAAATTGCAACGTTTAAGGGACAAACAAAAAATAAAGGCAAAAAATCCACAAAAAAACCCCACACAACCAAAAACAAATAAACAAAAAACAACAAACAAACAAAACAAAACCAAACCAGCCGACAATTTCTCCTCAGTCCCTTGTTTTGTGATTGCTATTACTTCTCTTTGATCCAGCATTGCTAACTAACACCCTCAGACAGACTCGCACTCACAGTCACAGAGGACAGATCATTTAACTCTCTCCATACGAACGACGAAAGAGACGACGTTAACAGCGTTTCACCCCAATTATCACCATCAAAATATTGCAAGCGGAAGGCTTTTATACTGAAGAGGTGAATGCTGACAAACAATACCACAAGTCTGACGACGGAAGCTAAAGGTTGGGTCATTGAGACACCTACCGAGGGGTCTGTGTAGAGGAGAAGAGAGGACTGGCCGTACTGAGTGAGTTAAAAAAACACACCAAAAAACCTAGACCTGCAGCGTGGATCATTGAAAACCTGTTAAAAGGCAAAGCTGGTTTCAAATGTTCAAGCAAAGGGGAAACCATTTTCTCATTCAAAGTGTTGTTTAAAACTGGCCTGCGATCTTTATGATTATAGCCTCGTTGGCCCATTTTCTGGCTCTCGGAACGCTCCCTGACTGAATTTCTCTCTTAAGAGAGCACTCTCTCTGTGACATTCAGTGCTGGTATGAGAAAAAAATTTTTTTTTAAAAAGGAAGGAATTTCTGTGATCACCATCACATTATCAGTGTTACAAAGAAACCTAATGACTGAAGAAAAAGAAAAACAACGGACGAACAAACGAACAAAAAACTGGGAGAAGGTGATTAAGCAGAGATGTGAAAGAACTTTTTTTTCTCTCTCTCTCTCTCTCTCTCTTTTAAGCATTTTAGCTATCCGTATCGCTGTCAGTATTTAGTTGGGTGAGATTAACAAAGTCTTACCTGGGTAATGGCACACGTTATATCTTTTGCTCAGTTTCTTGACGACTCAAGAGATCAAATGTCAACTGTCTGTAATTTGATTCTTGATTTGTCTTAGCCAATCAGCATCTTTTTTTTCTTCTTTTTATAAACTCAATTTCTATTATCTTAGGGAAAAAAAAGTTTAAGAAGAGAATTGGAAAAGGAGAGAATTAAATCTAAAACTAAAGAATAAAATAAATACTGAAATAGGAACAGAGGGCAAGAATTAAAGTAAGAGAGTAGTTCTAACTTTCTGAACAATGGGGGAAGATGGAGAAAGAGGCAGACAGAGAGAAAGAGAGCTCTAGCTCTATCATCTATCAATCCATGGACTGGGATTATACTTCATTACAACATGCATGTACACACACACACACACACACACGGACACACATACACCACACACACTGTGTACAAACACGCACACACACACATGTATACACGTATACTGTACACACACACACACGCGCACTATACACGCACCCCCCCCCCCCCCCCACAAATCCAAAAAACCCAAACCACAAGCCAATCATTTCAACGTCACTTCACTGGCTTCTATACCCTACCTGTATACAGCACACACATGTATGCATGTACACAGTATACATACTGCCATTAAGATTACTGGCTACTCTTGGCAGCCCCAGATCCCCCCACCTGCACCCCACCCCAACCTACCCCATCACCCCTATCACATGAAAGGGTGCAAACACATGAATGAAAACAAAAACAACATGTAAAATATTACTTAATAACATCAACATGCAGTCATTGTATATATATATATATATATATATATATATATATATATATATATATATGATAGTCGTGTCCGACCATGACCATCAGAACAGCAGAGGAGGCAACTGCTCTTCCAACTATTTGGGCTAGAATTTGATTATTGTGGAGAGTGTCTTGCCCAAGTTACATCCCCACTCTCTCGGCCAAGAGGGTTTTAGGACAGTCGGCGTTGGGATGGTTCCCAAAGGCCAACTAGCCCACAAGGCTGCAGCACTAAGAGCCAGTGCAATTTTGCCTCCTAGTTTAAGAGTCATAGTCCTTCACAAAAGACTAAGCTGTAAATGGTTTCCCACTGACTGCAGAAACCATTGATAATACAGCTCTCACTTTGCTGTTGGCCCAAATGTAAACTTATTTCAATCTGTGATATAAACCGAGCGTTGGGCCTATATATATATATATATATATATATACCATCAATGGACAGACAAACTTAGTTCAGTGTTGCCTATTATTAATCATACCATGCTTCCTTCTTTTTTTTTCCAAACACACTTTAATATGCAGTAAATAACAATTAGTCCTTTTTCTTTGTTCTCTTTTACCATACAGGTACGGTGAGTTAATACTGTGTAGTTTATCTCATGAAGGGAGACCATTGTGAAACTCATGAGTAATTAGCTCCAGCCGCGGAAATGGCACTTCATTGGCTGGCAGAAGGTGGACTATTACTAGTATCTTTACTATATTAGCAAGACATCTTATCACTAGAGTTGCTGCCGTAAAATTTTGGCCAAGAGGAGCAAACCGATAGGCCTGGTTTGCATCAGTTTGACATGGTACAGTCTATGACACTTAATATTAATTACTCTACTTTTTTTTTTTAAGTCACAGAATGCAGTTACAAATAATTAGAACTCTGCTTTTTTTGCTTTTTTTTCTTTTTTTTTTTTTTTGCTTTAAAAAAACAACTATGTTACAGCCATACCGGAAACAAAGTAATGATCAGCACCTAAAGCCAAGGCAGTTTTAATCAGCTGTATCCACCCAGGTAAACAGCCTGTTGTGCAAAGGTAGATCTGTTAAGTGCTTAAGTTTGAACAACAGAAGTTAAAGAGTTTGGTCTCTGATCGTAGGCACCCATCATAGACCTGTGCTACGTTAAACTGTGAATATATTTAAAGGTAGCATCCGAATTAATTATCCATGATGGCGTCTCTGAAGCTGAATGAGAACACTAAAAAAGCAAGGAAACCCACAATGTTAGCTCAATATACAGGGCTGCAAGTGATGCTGGAAGGCCGACTAGACAGCCAGTACCACAGGCTGGTCAGTGACTGGCCACTGGGCCCTCTGAGCAGCCCACCGGAGCAGCCCCTCACGAGAAAAATTTTCCCTTGGTTATATAATACGTTACACAGTAGAAAAAGAGAATTGCAAATTATATGTGTACAACTATAAGCCATTGCACAATAGTGCAGAAATTCTTATTTTATGTCGTGACACTTTTTAATTATATCATCACAATCATTAATAATTGAAAAATGAGAAAGTGTAACGACATAAAATTATGATTTCTGCACTACTGTGCAATGGCTTACACATATGGGTATTTTGCAATACTCTCTCTTCTAGCGAGCTTTGTATAACAAGGGAAAGCGCCAAAACCTACAATGTAGGCTCAATATACGGGGCTGCGATGCATGCTGGGAGGTCGGACACCCAATGACACAGGCTGGACATTGGTCACTCGGCCACCAACACAGCGTGAGCAGCAATCCTCGCTCACGGGCAGCCCCATCACAAAGTTTTCCCTTGTTATACAAAGCTCGGTAGAAGAGAGAGTATCGCAAGATACCCATATGTGTAAGCAACTGCGCTCATATGGTGCAGAAATTGTCCAGCTCACCTTGTCGAGTGTATGTGGGTCCATTGACCCATAAAGAGAAGACAATAGCCGTCCAGTATTTCAGCAACATGGTGGTGACGGTGGTGGTGGTGGTGGTGGTGGAAGTTCCACAAACAGACCTCCACACAGCATCAAGAAGAGTCAGTCCTTGGGGGTGGGCTAGGGGGAAATGGGGGTGGGGGGGATGGTGGTGCAGGTGGATGGGAAGCAGCTGAGGGGGGTGGGTCTGAGGGTAGGAGTTTTCAAGTCTTCACATGGCTCAAACACCGGGGAGGACCACACATTTAATCCCTGGCTCCGGACTGCTGGCAGCCTGCAAGACAGTGTGAAAATCATCAATCTTATTCTTACCATGTGATTGTAATTCATATATTATCATTTGCTAACACTGTCACAATACATGATGATTATCAATATTGTATAACAGGATAGGATAGGATATATATTATATCATAATGATAATGACATATATCATATATCAGACATTGTATTTCTATTGTATTTCTCTTTTAGTCACAACAGATTTCTCTGTGTGAAATTCGGGCTGCTCTCCCCAGGGAGAGCGCGTCGCTACACTACAGCGCCACCCATTTTTTTTTGTATTTTTCCTGCGTGCAGTTTTATTTGTTTTTCCTATCAAAGTGGATTTTTCTACAGAATTTTGCCAGGAACAACCCTTTTGTTGCCATGGGTTCTTTTATGTGTGCTAAGTGCATGTTGTACACGGGACCTCGGTTTATCATCTCATCCGAATGACTAGCGTCCAGACCACCACTCAAGGTCTAGTGCAGGGGGAGAAAATATCAGTGGCTGAGCCGTGATTCGAACCAGTGCGCTCAGATTCTCTTGCTTCCTAGGCGGACGCGTTACTATAGTCTAGGCCATCACTCCACATATCAGATCAGATCAGATCAAAATATATATCATATTCAGATATTGTATCGTATAATATTATAATTCATCATATATCAATTTTACATTATTTGTTGCCATTGTCACTATCAGTGTGGTAATGATGGTTATTAATATTATGTAATTTATTGTATGATTTGTTGATGTTATCACAATATATGTAATAATTACTGATAATGCAATATTGCATAATATCATGATTCATATCATAAATACTAGTTACCATCTGTTGACATTGTGACTGTCACTATCAGTATCAAGCAGCATCACCATCACTAACAAAAATTATATGATGTATACATTATTATCAACACATGTTAATTTCAATGACGTTTTCTGTTGTTGGTTTTCCAGATCTTCAATAATGTTGACAATAACTGTTGTTATTGTTGTTGAGCTGTTTCCATTCACTCACTGGCAATATCATCATCATTTTTTATCATGGTTATAGTACTCACAGCCAGGGGGCTGTAGCACTAGCATATTATCATTTCATAAAGCATATGAATCTTAACATCATATAATATAACCCTCATCATTATTATCAACATCAATTATCATTATCCCTTGGCATAATTCAAGCTATTTGATAACAGTGATGTATATTTTTTCAAGATCATTGATCCAAATGGGCACTGGAAACACCAGTCCAAAAATTAGTCTTCAATTTTGTTAACATTTAATTTACCTTCTGATAAAAAATTTTTTTTAAATGAAGCATCTGTCATCCTTCCTGTATACATATTATATATTTTAAAAAAAAAAATTATATATATATATATATATATATATATATAATATTTATATAGTAAATCAAATAATGTGCATCCACTCAAGGCCTGACAAGGAAAGAGAATCAGGTTATGCTTTTTTTTTTCTGAAGGCCTGACTAAGCGCGTTGGGTTACGCTGCTGGTCAGGCATCTGCTTGGCAGATGTGGTGTAGCGTGTATGGATTTGTCCGAACGCAGTGACGCCTCCCTGAGCTACTGAAACTGAAAACTGAAGCTGGTCAGGCATCTGCCTTGCAGATGTGGTGTTGCATATATATATAATATCTCTGTGTGTGTGTGTGTGTGTGTGTGTGTGTGTGTGTGTGTGTGTGTGTGTGTGTGTGTGTGTGTCTATTTGTCCAAATGCAATGACGCCTCCTTGAAACACTGAAACTAAAACTGAAACTTTCCGCACCAGTGCCGGTCTGGTGATGTTGGTTGGAGGTCTGTTGCAGGCTGTGTTTTTATCCAAATCTTCCATTACCTGATTACTTTGCTGGTGGGAATCTGGTTAGTTCTTTCCCAAAAGGCTGACAAAAAAAAAAAAAGAAAGAAAAAAAAAGCAAGAAAAAACAAAACAAACAATATTGTTTCCGGCCCACCCTGTTGACAAAGGTCAGGAGTTTGTCATTGTCTGACTTTGTAAAGTCCCCATAGCCAACCCATCATTCCACGTCTTTGATTAATCCTTACAACCGATAACAGAAACTTCAGAAAGACAAACTTTCAAATTTGTGATGAATGGCTTCATTTTCTTAAGTTCCATTCAAAAAATAACATCTGAGCTACAAAGATGTTGGATGAAGTTAGCCTTGCCTTGATGCTGAGGTTCATCTGTGCCTTCATCTTTAAAGTTAACTCTCTCCACACGAACGGCGAAAGAGACGACGTTAACAGCGTTTCATCCCAGTTACCATCATCAAAATATTGCAAGCGGAAGGGTCTTATACTGAAGAGGTGAATGTTGAGAAAGAATACCACAATTCTGACGACGGAAGCTAAAGGTTGGGTCATTCAGACACCCATTGGACATCCGAGGGGTCTGTGTAGAGGAGAAGAGAGGACTGGCCGTACTGAGTGAGTTAAGTTCCATTAAAAAATAACATCTAAGCTACAAAGATGTTGGATGAAGTTAGCCTTGCCTTGATGCTGAGGTTCATCTGTGCCTTCATCTTTAAAGTTAAAATTTTCAAAGACTACAGTACCTGAAGTTCTTGCCTCGCATGTCAGCTGGGTCTTACTTTCATTCAATCATTGGTTCTAAAAAAAAACTTCCATCTTCTATCTTCTTGGTCACGGTCACTGAGTCAGTGTTGATTTCTAGACATCTGCTAAAACAAGTAATTTTTTTGTGTGTCTAGATAATATCAGAGAGTTCTAGGTATCACAACATCACGTTAAAGTCCATTACTAAAGGGCATACTCATTGTTTTTAAATAAGTTAAATTTTTAAAAAGACTGCTAGTGCCAGCAGTTACACATTATACCTTTTTTTTTAAATCATTCCAGTCCTAAAATGGT
The DNA here is from genome assembly GCF_041734735.1 of Babylonia areolata. NCBI lineage: Eukaryota > Metazoa > Mollusca > Gastropoda > Neogastropoda > Buccinidae > Babylonia > Babylonia areolata. The sequence continues at coordinate 32,300,270 of NC_134889.1, forward strand.
ATGACATAAAAAGATGGAACAAATGCAGCTTTAGATTAAGAAAATTTACATAAATTTATCTTTAAGAATAAGAATGAAAAGAAAAAATCCTTCAGTTAAAGTAAACACAGTAGAAGCATGTACACATGTATACATGTTACACAAAAAAACTAAAACAGCAGGTTTGGGATTTTTTTTAAATAATAATTTACACTTCACACACACACACACACACACACACACACACACACACACACACAAACAAACAAAAAAACAAAACAAAAAAAAACACCCATACATTGTGCACTCAACTGATCCAGTAATATCCATGGATCTTTGAGATTTTTTTTTAACTACAACAGACAACCCAGACAGAGCCTTTGCGATTGATCAGTTTATCTCCAGGCTTTGTCTTAGAATTAGATTAAATTGAGTCATCGATTATTATCATTATTATCAGCATTTACGCCTAATCTTAAAAATAAGGCCCAGGCGTTTTACAAATATAACACATGTAATTATCAAAAAGGAAAAACTGAACACAAGATACCAAACATCATCAATTATTATAAGCAGAAACTGAGAAACCTTAAAAAGCACATAAATATGATTGAAGGTGTTCAACGCAGATTTACCAAGTGTATAACTAGTAATACTAATAGTACTCGAGATCTTAGTTATGAGGAGCGCCTGGCTCTTTTTAATATGCCTAGCCTAGAGTTTAGAAGATTAAGAGGTGATCTCACTGAAGTATACAAGATCATGCACAATATTTATGATCCTTGCACCACCTCTTCCTTGTTTACTATGGCTAACTACGATAAAACTCGAGGGCACAACTTCAAAATAAACAAAACTAATTTCGTAACTAACCAGTTCCGCAAGTTTCTTTACTAACCGTATCATAAATCTGTGGAATAACCTTTTCCTATGACACCATCAATGCACCATCCGTAAAGGTAAACGCCTTCAAAAATCACATTAACAAAAAGTTTAAGGACTATGTATTTTCCACAGAGTTAAATCTTTATTGAGCTGTAGATAAATGTAGTGTACACTATGCCTGATTTAAACAAGGGTCTGTTCTAGTGTTCACAACCAGTGATCCAAAGGCTTTTAGCCTATAGCCAAACATTTCTGTGATTCTGTGATTAATCATAAATTATAATTATGTCAACACACTGGGAAAGTGGGGTACAATTAATAGAACCTTCCAACAGAAAGGGTACATGTATACATTTAAAAAAATATATATAATCAAAACCAGTAATGGTGTTTTTGTGGGGTGTTTTTTTTTTACGGACTGGTCAGCAGATATCCAGAAATACTAAGCAAGTATTCATTTCAATTTCACAGATCAATACATAATTTCTAGAAAAAAATTAACATCTACCAAATTCATAATTTCATTATCATTATTATCATTACTATTAAATCATTATCATCAATATCATCACCATCTTTAAATAGCTATCAACAGTGTCCCAACCAAACAAATGTCTTGGAAGAACTAGTTTAAGAATCACCCCAAAAGACAAAACTAATCTAAAAATTGACCATTTTTATGTATATGGATGTAAATTGTAATTATGCATAACTATAAGCTTACCACTGAACAACAACAAAACAAACAAAAAATGAGAAAAAGAAAAAAGCTGCATAGTGTGCACTGGTGGACTGTAGAATTTATATATATATATATATATATATATATATATATATATATATATATATATATATATATATATATATATATATTCATTCCGCCAGTCAAGAGGAGAAGTGGAGGGGAAATGTAAGTATTTCATTGTTTTCACTGAAACAAGTACCACAAAAATTACTTCACATCAGAGTACCTCTGCTAAAGTCTAATTCATTTAAAATATGGAGGTTTTTGTTGTTGTTGTTGTTTGTTTTTGTTGTTGTTGTTATAAAATAATTTTCAATCAAATCATTCAGTCCCAAGCAAAATAATAAAGGTCCTAAAAATGAAGAACTTCAAAAATTAAATTTTCTGCAAAAAAAACTTCCATTTAAGAACTGCAGAAGACTCCAGATGAAACACTGTGATCCAAAGAGCTTCCTTGTTTCCTGTGAAACTGACAGTACGGCTTTGATTGATCTACACATCAATACCAGAAGAATAACACACAACAGATACATCTCTCTTACAGTCTTTGTTAAATTTCAACAACAAGTCCTTTTTTCTTTCTTTTTTTAAGAAAAAAGGAAGAAAAAAAAAAGAAAGAATTTAGTATAAAAGTTTTATACTAAATTCTTTTTTTTTTCTTTTTTTTTTTAAAGCCTACAAAGCACAGACTTCATTCTAACATATTAACAATTATACTGAAAGTTCAGGTTCTGCGTTCTAGTAAAGCATGATGAACTTGCTTTTAATATTATTGCCCCCCACCCCCCCACCCCCACCCCCCTTTTTTAAAAAAAAATCTTTTTCAACAATACCCAGCAAAAAATAATTCAATATTAAATGAATTTTAATAGTAATAATATTGAATGACATTCTGCATTCTGCAAAAGTTTCTATTTCTAATTAAACATGAGAATCAACAAAATCAGTAATTTATGCCATCCAAAAAATGAACAAAATGGAAAGAAACTAAAAAAAAAAAATTTTTTTTTAAAAAAGAGAAAATTTTTGTTTGAACAGACTCTCACTAAGCAATATCTTTAAAGTGGATCCAAATTGGCTTAACTTTAAAACAGCTGAACATGGCAGAACATTACAACAGTTGAAGTAACTTGAAGTTGAACATTACATACTCACAACAAAGCAACAGATAAACAAGTAATATTATTAAGGAACGGGATGAACTGCTGTGAATGACCTACCTAAATGGAAAAATGCTAAACAAACACACGTACATGATACAGTATATGTGCATCTTAACACTGTAAACACAAATATTTTCTCACACATATAATGATGGTGCATATATATATATATATGCCATGGGAGTCACACACACACACACACACACACACACATGTGCATGCATGCGTATATGTGTGTACAGATGTATGGATGCATGCATACTCATATGCCTGGATACATACACACAAACACATACTGACACACACACACACACACACACACACAT
>NC_134889.1:32313367-32315867 GCF_041734735.1 Babylonia areolata
TCGAACCCACACCCTCACGGACTCTCTGTATTGGCAGCTGAGCGTCTTAACCATTCTGCCACCTTCCTCCCTGTCAAACCGTGGACGTATACATCCTTATTCAAAAATGCAAAACTAAACCGAACCAAAACAAAACAAAAAACAAAAATCCAACAGAAAATGTTCAAACTTCCCCCGCTCAGACTGTCAACTGCTTCTTCAACTATAACAAATGTATGTTTAAAAAATTAATGATTATTTTTTCATGCATTACATACATCAACCAACCGACCGAACACCGTGATTCTCTGGAAAATGTTGGTGACTCGTTTGCAAATCTTTGTTCATCCTAATGGAGAAAAACAACAACAAACAAACAAAACAAAAAACCAAAAAAAACATACAATCAAACCAAAAAACACCTTCAATTAAAATAAAAAAAATAAAAAAAGAAGAAAAAGTAAATATTGCGTCATTCATAATAGATGGAATATTCAAAGGTAAACATGAACCAAGTTAGTTTTGTTTTGTATTTATAAGTAAAAAGCGTTCAATATTAATATATACTTGTTCATTTAGTTATCTATGTAAACACACACACACACAAAACAACCCAACCCAACCCAACCCAACAACATCAAAATAGACTCTGAAATGCCATATCCTGTTTTCTTTTCAACATACACAACTCAGTGTCTCAAAAAAACTTTCAAAGTGTTGAAGTAAAGAATTTCAGGAAAGTTGACTGAGCTGGAATCAGACGTACTTTTGGATCCAAATGTAACTCTACTAAATAAATATTTAATGCTGACTATGCGTACGCTGGAGTGCATGTGTCCGTGTAAATGCTGTGTAACGGTCCAGTCATTTTACGTGAAAAAAGGGCCAAAATATGAACTAACTGCTTAAAATTTTTTGTTGTTGCTGGAATAGATACTAGATTATGTTGGGAAACAATATCAAAAAAGTCCGGGTGCACCACTTTTGTTTTTGACCTTATTTTTGATGTCAACATTTCCTAGGTGTTTTGAAAACCGATCACCTTAGAGGGGACATATGAACAGCATTGTACTTACATAAACACCTGTTTTGTTGCATGTTAAATTGACGGTGTCGGTGCTTTAATGCCTGTGCGAATTTCATACTGGTCGACGCACGCATTCTGTAGGAAATTTGTTCCATCAGCATATATGTCAAATTTCAAAGAAAAAAAATTGCTGCTAAAACATCGGAGTTGTATTTGTTGTCAGCTTTGAGACCTCCCCCTACCAAACCCCCCACCCACCCACCCACCCCTCCAACCGGGGGAAAAAAAAAGAAATAAAGATAAAATTAAAAAAACAAAAACAAACAACAACAACAACCCCAACCAACCAACCCCCCCCCCCCCCACTCCCCCCCGCCCCACCCACTTTCCCGCTTCCTGCTCAAAGGATCTATTGCCATTTTGGTAAGGCCTATATATACTTTCGGACATTGAGTGAAAGAAGGTGCTCCATAGAATATATCACACACCAACATTCAGACTACAATTGTATGTCCCCCTTCTGTAATGCCCCAGCTTCCACCCTTGGCTGCCTTCGGACACGACACTTACGTCAATAGTGACGTCACTGATGACATCATCAAAAGATGGAAAATACGTGTACAAGGCTGAAAATTCACATATCATTTTGATCTAGAGTGGTATATGTCTAGACCATGTTCTCAGTTTTTTTTTAGGGTTTTTTTTTGGTGGCTGAATGTTCAGGATATTGATTTATGACTTGAAACATACCTTTCGAATTTTGTGTGTGTGTGTGTGTGTGTGTGTGTGTGTGTGTTTTGTGTTTTTTTTTGGTTTTTGGTTTTTGATTATTATTATTTTATTTTATTTTTATTTTTAAATTCATTTATCTTTTTTTTTTCTCAAGGCCTGGCTAAGCGCGTTGGGTTACTCTGCTGGTCAGGCATCTGCTTGACAGATGTGGTCTAGCGTATATTATGGATTTGTCCGAACGCAGTGACGCCTCCTTGAGATACTGACACTGACACTGACACTTTGGACCTTCTTTCCCGGCAGGCAGTGGGTTTTATATCACAAGCCTTTTTCCGATTGCACTTCAATTTAAGGTATTAAGATTTTATATATATATATATATATATATATATATATATATATATATATATATATATATAAAGAGTAAGAAGAATAGATTAACTCACTCAGTACGGCCAGTCCTCTCTTCTCCTCAACACAGACCCCTCGGATGTCCAGTGGGTGTCTGAATGGCCCAACCTTTAGCTTCCGTCGTAAGAATTGTGGTATTTTTTGTCGACATTCACCTCTTCAGTATAAGAGCCTTCCTCTTGCAATATTTTGATGATGGTAATTGGGGTGAAACGCTATTAACGTCGTCTCTTTCGCCGTTCGTATGGAGAGAGTTAATCATCGGCCGTGTTTGTTTCACAGTGTCCACTTTCAACACAGTTTGATGATGCGTAATAAAATTTGAAAATGGTGATCACAAATTCTTGGAAA
>NC_134889.1:32348367-32378367 GCF_041734735.1 Babylonia areolata
ACATACGCACACACACACTCACACAGAGAGAAACACGTCATACATTCAACACTGACACACACACACACACACACACACACACCACATAATAATAATGATATTGATGATGATGATGATTATTATTATTATGTGAAGGAAACGGCTGAAGATTAGTTAGGAAAGTTTGAATGATAATAATGATAATGATGATGATCAGTGATGATGGCACACACACACACACTGACACGCAGACACTGAGACACACACACACACACACACACACACACACACACACACACACACCACACGCCCAGTTTTGTTTTTTTTCCCCTCATTTCTATCTCTTTTCTTGTATATCGGATAACTTGAAGGTTAACCCCCCCCCCCCCCCCCCCGTTCCCCCCCCTCTCTCTCTTGTTGTTTTTGTTGTTGAATAAGATAATCGAAGTGATCAGTGTGGGAGTAATGCCACTGAAACGGTGCAGATGATGGGGCAGCATAAAAACAAAACCAAACCAAAACAAAAAACACTTCCACCACCAAAAACATGAAAAAAAGAAGAAGAAGAAGGGGCCGGGAGGGGGGGGGGGATGGGCTTGGGGAGTCGGGGGGGGGGGGGGGGGGGGGAGGGTGAGGGTTGGGGTTGGGGTGTGGGCTGCATCTTAGAATGCAGAAGTGTATTTCATTTTAAATCGAAACACACACACACACACAAACACACAGAAACAACAAAAAGAAAAACAACAACAACAAAAACAACAACAAAAAACCAACCAACCAAACAAACAAAAAAAACCAACTGTAGGCTTACCTTTGATGCTCAGTGGCTGACTGACAAAGTCGAGCGCAGTGTCAGTTGACGATTTATAGCCTAAAGAACAAAATTAACGATCCAAGGCCTTAAGTATGAACAGGATACCTAACCATCCTTTCATTTACGCTCTACCCTCAATACTCTGGTTTATTTTATTATTGTCTACTTTTTTTCTTTTTTTTTAAAGGACATCTAAAATTTAACCACAATCTGCTTCACTTCTTCGTTCGTGGGCTGCAACTCCCACGTTCACGAGTACGTACACGAGAGGGGTTTTCCGTGTATGATCGTTTTTACCCCACCATGTAGGCAGCAATACTCTGTTTTCGTGGGTATAACACTATCATTAGAAGTGCCGCTTTCAGAGCGAATGCCTATGCCGGTTTATTGATGCCTACCATGAAGCCGGTTCTCACCAGCAGACGTTAATGTAGATCTACCAACCGGTGAATTAAAAAGATGAATCTGTTTCCGTTTCCGACCAATCTCAATTTCGTGCGTTTCTGAAACGGAAGAGGGTCTGTCCAGCCACTTTTCAGAGGCCCGGGTCCTTTCTAGAGGACGTCGAGATGAGTTTCCCCTGCCAGGTTTTAAAGGAACATAAAAATTCAATGTAAGGAAGGTAACTGTGGATAAATGAAAGAATACTCACGAACGAGTTACTTCCCATGAAAAATCGAAAATACCAACTTGCAGAAGCGCACAACGTGCATATTTATCTATCATTATTGTCTTTTAATTTTATCTTTAATCATTTATTATCATTAACTTTAAAAATAATCTATTCATTTTTTTATTTATCTTAAAAAAAATCTTTTTCATACATAATATATAATTTTGAAAAAAAAACAACTATTTTTTTAGTTGTTCTTTTCCCTCGAGGCGTTGGGTTAAACTGCTGGTCAGGCTTCTGCTTAGCAGATGTGGTGTAGCGTATAATATGTATTTATCCAAATGCAGTGACGCCTCCTTGAGTTACTGATACTCGCGGCGATACGTAGCTTAGAAATGAGTGTGTGGAGGAGGGGGGATAGAGGGGGTGCAGGGTAATGTGTGTGTGTGTGTGTGTGTGTGTGTGTTGGGGCTCATGTACGTTTATGTGTATTTGATTGTGCTTTCATATCAGTTAAACTGCATGTTTGGTGCATATCTGTTATGCATGTGTGTGAATGCGTGTTTGCATGTTTTACATTTATTTGCTTATTTATCATCATTGTTGTCTTTTTTTATTTATTTATTTCATTTTATTTTATTAATGTTGTTTGTTGTTGTTGTTGCTGTTGTTGTTGTTTTTATATGCTTATAGTTGACTTCATCAAGTTTTTGTGCCTTATAAATATTATTATTATTAGTAGTAGTAGTTCTTTTTTTATGTATTTATCTATTATTTATTTATTTACTTATTTCTTTTCTATTTTATTTCATTTTCTTTCACAAGGCCTGACTAACGAAATTGGGTTACGCTGCTGGTCAGGCATCTGCTTGGCAGATGTGGTGTAGCGTATATGGATTTGTCCGAACGCAGTGACGCCTCCTTGAGCTACTGATACTGATACTGGAAGGATTATGGATTCCAAGTTAATTTCTCCATAGGAAGCTAGCCATAACATTAGTAATTGCGCACTCTTATATAAAGTATGACCAAAAATTTTTTTTTAAAGTCTTAATTGATCAGGCAAAAGGCTGATAAAGCTTAAAAGCCGTGACACTTGATATGATATGATATGCAATTCAAACAAAATCTGCGACAACTGTTAAGGGAGATAAGTCTAATGCTACCCATGAGTAGACAGGGGATTCCCATTCGCGAAAACCCCCACAACACAGTGCCGATGTTTGGCAGTGATTTTACAGACAATCTTTAATCGTAAAACGGCCATGGATTGATTCCATCAGTGGCATGCTTGATATTCTGGAAGCCATCCACTACTATTAGCAACATAATCTATAGCGGTACGTATGAGTTATGATTGTGGCAAAACCATCGAATGCGGGATCAGGCTGAAAATGTTTTTATTGTGCATCGTATAAATTCATCATGGCCGAACTTTGTTGTTGTTGTTGTTGTGGCAGTGCAAGGGGCTTAATCGTATCCTTTTGGTGCCCTGGCCGTCTGAAAGTTACAAATATATGCCGTTTGAACTCGCTTTCTACAGGACTCTGATCAAGAGAGGATATTGATGAACAAGTCAACAAGTGCAAAGCACTGGTTTCATCAAGACTGAGCCGTACCTGATTGATCACCATGTTGTTTTTGTTTTGATTGTGAGGGAAAAAAGTTTGTTGTCAACTGGATGACTCGGGAAAGCTGGGTAAAACGTATAAAGTACTAACTATTTATTGGCTCAGGTGTTGTTTGTTGTTGTTATGTATCATTTCTCGATACCTTAAGAGACAATCTGTAGCAATAGAAAAGGTCCAAAGAAGAGCAATGAAATTATTAAAAGAATGCAAGAATATGAGTTATCAAGAAAGACTTATATACTTTAATCTACACTCACTAAAAGGTAGAAGAGTAAGAGGAGATTTGATTGAAACTTATAAGATATTAAATAACATAAATGATGTAAATGCAAGACAAATCTTTAGAATGTCGGACTATGATAGTACAAGGAACTCAGTAAAGAAAATTTGTTTAGAACACTGCAACACCATCATTAGAAAAAAATCATTGGCTAACCAAATTGCACGAACATGGAATGCACTACCAACTGAAGTTAAACTTGCATAAAATACTAACACGTTCAAAAATCTCCTTGACACCAAAACCATCTTAAAAGAAAACAAAGTTTGTACAGAAGTGTACTTGCCTACCCCGCCCAGCAACAACAAACAAAAGAAGAAGAAAATAAATAAATAAAATATAATGGAAGAAGTGAAGATGAAGATGAAGATGGGGACATGAAATTAAAAAGGCCGAGAGGTCTAGGCAGATGACTTGCCAGTCCCTGAGCTACTAGTACTACTACTTGTGTGCATGAGTTGTCCAGAGTGATTGTGACACTGAGTCACATTTTCATGTTTTCAAGTTCACCAATGGATTGATCGCTGGCGAAGGTGGATCTTTTTACACATGTTGAAAATTGTGTGTAGCAGTGCTGTCGACTTTATTTGTAATGATGTTACCTGGAATACCGATACTGATTCATGTTCGTGTCCATCATGTGATTGAGCAGACGTCTTCTCTGGCGTAATAACTTGTCCACTGGAAGGGGAGCGACTCTTTTAGATCAGTGAGGAGCAATACGCTTCTTTCTGGCCCATTTAGATCAGAAGGGGAACTAACTTTCGTGTACATCTTTAGTTTTTCTAATAACATAGAGTTCAGAATTGTTGTTTTTTAATTTTTAATTATATCTTATACCTACTGGAAATGTTTAAACTAAAATCATAACAGACTGCTGCAGATAACAGCTTAAAGTAAAACGAATGAAGTTGATACAAGAATGGTGGAGGATGGGTAGGAAAACTCCACAAAGGTAGATTATATGGCAATATCCACAATTTCCCCCCTCAAGACGGAATTAGTGTTCACAACAAGGCGTGGAGTTCACTCCATCAGTTACACAGAGGAGTGGAAGGGAGGAAACGAGGATATTGCCCATCATGTTAGGCCTACCACAAAGTAATGGACCCCCCCCCACACACACACACACACCCTCCCCCTGGCACACCCCCCCATCCCCACCCCCCTCATATTAGTTAGCAGTCAACCTATTTTCATTATTAGTTGTCTTGATTAGTAACAAATAAACCTTATGATTTAGCATACCACTTGTGGCCACAAAGAGGTCCTATTTCTACATTCCGGGACCTATTTAAATCATCATTTTCACATGTTTTGTTCTACATGTGTTTGAGGAATGACATGTACTTGATATTGTGTGTGCATTCTACCCTCACAATCAACGATCAGGCTTTAAAAGGATGCAAAGTGACCCATATCATGAAGACGAACCAACTTCTGTCAATTTAAGCCGCCATGATTTTTGTTGATCTTTTCCTGGTTGGGGCCTGTAAATGGAGGGACCAGTTTGAATTCTAGGTTGGCACCAGTGAGAATGCTTTGTGCATTTGGAGGGTAACGTCCTATTTTAGCATCCTGAATTATTGCGCCTATTGGTTACATTTCCATGGTTTGTGGGGACCAAAAATGGAAAAAGCAAGATGATGGCACGTTAGTTTAGTGACTGAAGAATTGAGTAAGATAACGTACAAAATAAGTCAAAATCCTCTGAAAATGGATTACATCTATTAATGGTAATATCATTTCACGCATGTACAAAAAAGTGCCGGTAAAATAGGTGCTATAATTTAGGTTGCTATAAAAGGACTTTACCAGTTTGGAGTAGTCATCTGATATTCGTAGGTCAAGGTTTACAGCACCGAATAGGCACATCACCCAGCAAGCGCAGAACTCTTGCTGGCCACTGTACAACAGAAAACAGTCTACGTCTGTGTCCATGTAGCAGGTAAAAGCTTGTGTCATTCCTCGATTTCACAGTTCTGAACGTTTTGTGCCACCTTTCGCCAAAAAGTCATGTACACCTCTAACAGTTTCTGAACGTTTTGTGCCACCTTTCACCAAAAAGTCATGTACACTAACAGTTTCTGAACATTTTGTGCCACCTTTCGCCAAAAAGTCATGTACACCTCTCACATGTCAGCTGAGCTATGTCATGTTATGTTGATTAAAAAAAAAAAAAAAAAAAAGTGAAAAAAGAAAAAAAAAAAACTACCCAGAGAAAACTATAAATCAAGCTGTCTTACCTCTGAATTGTAAACAGACTTTCTCCATGGCTTTCAGTGTCAACTGAAACATTTCCCAGATATCTAGCTTGCACATTATTATTATCTTCTTCTTCTTTCTTCTTCTTCTTTTTTTTTTTCTCAAGGCCTGACTAAGCGCGTTGGGTTACGCTGCTGGTCAGGCATCTGCTTGGCAGATGTGGTAACACTAGCGTATATGGATTTGTCCAAACGCAGTGATGTCTCCTCCTAGTGCTAGAAATGTTTAAGGAAGCAACGTTTCAGGGCTGTACATGAAGGTTTTAGAGAAAAACTAAAAAGTACCATTTTTTTGTGGATAGGGAAGGTGAAAAGCATGAGCTTTCTACTGTTAATTACCGGAGCCATAAAAAATCATATACTATTTTGAGGAAGGCTGAGATATTGAGATATGTGCTTTTATGAAACACCATCCATTTTTCCGCACTTTGCATTGCCCGTCTGTTCACAAACTGATTGTGGGTGACCCCATGGATGTCAGGAAAACTGGGTCATGTCGCATTCATGTCACATTCAGACATGTTGGACATCAGTGGTGAGAACCTCGCTTAACCATTTGACTGCTGCTGCTGAGTATGCTCAACAGTGAAGCCTGAAGGTCTTCTTCTTCTTCTTCTGCTTTCGTGGGCTGCAACTCCCACGTACACTCGCATGTACATGAGTGGGCTTTTACGTGCATGACCGTTTTTACCCCGTCATGTAGGCAGCTATACTCCGTTTTCGGGGGTGTGCATGCTGGGTATGTTTTTGTTTCCATAACCCACCGAACGCGGACATGGATTACAGGATCTTTAACATGCGTATTTGATCTTCTGCATGCGTTTACACATGAAGGGGGTTCAGGCACTAGCAGGTCTGCACATATGTTGACCTGGGAGATCGTAAAAATCTCCACCCTTTACCCACCAGGCGCCGTCACCGTGATTCGAACCCGGGACCCTCAGATTGAAAGTCCAATGCTTTAACCACTTGGCTATTGCGCCCGTCGCCTGAAGGTCTGTTGCCTGACCAAGACAGGAAAGAGATTACAGATGAGGATGTCAGTCACCATTCTGCCTTTGGACTTCATCCTCATGGGACAGTGTTACTGTTAGTTAATTTTGTTCAACAAAGCCAGTTATAATACCATTGATGAGTACACAAATGGTAATAATAATATCATTCTGAACTCATGCCACCTTCAGCTCATTTCACCAACATTTAGCAGTCATTGGGGTTAATTGATATGAACGTTGTCATGTGTGTAACTGTTTCAGGATTGCTCAAACTGCAAGATCTGAAGATGACTGAAAGTGAAACAGAAAGAGGGGCTTCACCAGATGATGTTGATCATGGCGAAGGTACTGTGTGTGTGTGTGTGTGTGTGTGTGTGTGTGTGTGTGCGTGTGTGTGTGTGTGTGTTTGTGACAGAAAGAGGAGCTTCACCAGTTGATGTTGATCATGGCGAAGGTACTGTGTGTGTGTGTGTGCGTGTGCATGTGCATGTGTTTTGATGTAAATGGAGGCTTGTATACATGGAAATAGTGGTTACTTTTTGATATGTGTTTGTAGTTGATGGTCTTTTGAGATTATAAGGGTGTGTGTTCTCATGTTTGTAGGGACATTGTGTTTTGGGTGGACCTGCGGTTCTAAAGAATTTTTAATGATTTGGAATAGTTTTTGTTTTCCTCCTAAATCAGTATTTCTTAATGTATGTGATAAAATCAGAACATATCTCTTTTATGGCATCCTAGAATGTGATATATATACTTTAAAAAAAATCATAACAGAAACTGCCATTGGAGATTTTATAACAATATAAATTATAATGATAATTTTATCACATTGTCTCTTATTCGGAAATTATTATTGCACTAATTGCACTTCTTAGCTTCTTTAGAATACACGTTCTGAATTCTCTTACTGTGTGATAAATTAAGCTGCTTTTTTTTTTCTTTTTTTTTCTTTTTCTTTTATTTTATTTTTTTCACTTTCATTTTTTTAATTCAACCTTTCCACTTTTAAGTTGTTAAACTTTTGCCGTGTTCATATTATCAGCTAGACACTGCTGTGGGCTGAGAGTACTGTGTGGTGTGAGCGACACATTATTTCCAGTTGGATTAATAAAGATGTATTGCATTGCATTGTATTGTGTTCCCCCAGAGGTCTTCACGTCCCAGACGGAGTTCCTCAGAGCCATCCACCACAGGTTCCTGGAGCTGGTTCTCCCCATCGAGTCAGGCCTGGTCGACCGACTCAGGGCAGATGCCGTGTTTGACAGCGAGGACGAGGAGAGCATCAGGAACGCTGGCACCCGCAGGAACCGCGCCAGACGCTGCTGGTCCCTCCTAGACAAAGTGCCCCCCGGGCGGTTCCACTCGCACTGCTTCCCGGCGCTGGAAGCCACATGCTCGCTGGTGGTGGATGGGAAGAGGTTCCAGTGGGACGGAGGAGTGCACGAGTGCCTGCGCCACCTGATACAGAAGGTGGTTCCGCTTCGGCGCTTCGCGGACATGTTTCCTGGGGCAGGGGCGTGCAGTCAGCAGGAGTACAGGTTTGATTTTTTGTTTGTTTCTTTGTTTGCCCCATACTGTCTCTAGGACAACGTGTGTTTTCTGGGCTGGTTTTCTCTCTCTCACTCTCACTCTGTTTACCTGTTCTCTGTCTCTTGTTTCCCCCCTCTCTCTCTTTCTTTAATGTTATCTAAGTCTCTTTCTTTCTTCTCCCTATCCCTCTATCTATCTATCTATCTGTCTCCCTCTGTCTATCTCTGTCTACCTCTTGTCTGTCTCTCTGTCTACCCACCCCCTCCCTCTCTCTGTGACTGTCAGTTTGTTGTTGTTGTTGTTGTTTTGTTGTTGTCTGTCTGTCTGTCTGTTCTCTCTGTGTGTGGTTCGTGCCAGGCTAAAAACAAAAAAAGGGGGGAGTGGGGGGGGGGGGGGGGGGAGGCGCATCGCCCAGCCTTGAATAAATGTGGTTTGTATTTTCATGTTTGTTCCATCATTGTTTGCTCTCTGTATGTGAAAAAAGAAAGAGAGAAAGAGAGAGAGAGTGTGTGTCTGTGAGAGAGAGAGAGAGTGTGTGTGTGTGAAAGAAAGAGAGAGAGAGAGAGAGAGTGTGTGTGTGTGTGTGAAGTAAATGGTATGTGTAAGGTTTTGCAGCTTACTTTCTTGAAGAAACTTGAGTGTTTGTTTCCCTGCACCTTTTAACCCCTTCACTTACTGCTGCTGACAACAAAAAGTGAAAGTACGCTTGTCAGTGATTGGCTCTTGCCTCACTGAGGTAAGACGGAGCTCACAGGTCAGGAAGAAGTTCACGACTGTTTTTTTTTGGGGGGGGCTTCTTTCTCTTGATGTATCCCTTTTTTTTTGCAGAAAAATCAGCAGTATAACCCAACACCTTAGTCAGGACTTGAGTGCTTGCATATATTAATATTAATTTTGTGGATTTCCGCTTCAGAATTTTGCCAGAGGAGAGCACTTATATCGCCATGGGTTCTCTTTCAGTGCGCCACGTGCGCACACAGGACCTTGGGGTTTATCACCTCATCCGAGTGACTAGATGCTCGGTTTGATTTTCCAGTGGAACTGGGGCAGAGAAGGGGTGGGACCAGGATTGGAATCCAGGGCCCTCACGGACACTTGTGTTGGTGGCAAATGGGCATCGTAACCACTCTGCCATAATCTTCCCTCCTGAGGAGGAAGGTGGCAGAACGGTTAAGACGCCCAGCTGCCGATATAGTGAGTCCGCGAGGGTGTGGGTTCGAATCCTGCTCTTGCCCTTTCTCCCAAGTTTGACTGGAAAATCAAAGTGAGCGTCCAGTCTTTCGGATGGGACGATAAACCGAGGTCCCATGTGCAGCACGCACTTGGCGTACCGAAGAGGAACCCATGGCAACAAGAGCGTTGTCGGCAAAATTATGTAAAAAGAAATCCACTCCGATAGGTGCACAGATATATTATTAACTTGCACTCAAGGCCTGACTAATCGCATTGGGTTATGCCTAGCAGATGTGGTGTAGCGTATATATGGACTTGTCCAAACACCGTGACCGCCTTCTTGAGAAACTGAAACTGAAACTTCCCTCCCTGTGGTGATGATGCCTGCAGGAGGATCACGGAAGGCAGTGACATGGACGAGTCGCTGTGGAAGCTGGTGTTCAAGCTGGTCGCCTGGAACAAGGACAACGCCGCCCTGAGGGACAATATAGAGACCACGCTGCTGAAGAGCGTGGGCATCCCCGTCCCGGCCGACCTCCAGGGGCTGCTGGCCAAGGGGTTCCCTTGCACCTGCCCCACGAAGGGAAAGAAGGTTGGGGAGGAGGGTTTTTTTTTCTTCGTTGCTTTGTGTGTGTGTGTGTGGTGGTGGGGAGGAGAGGGGAATGTGTGTGGTGGTGGGGAGGAGGGGGGATGTGTGTGGTGGTGGGGAGGAGGGGGGATGTTTGTGGTGGTGAGGGGGGGATATGTTTGTGGTGGTGAGAGGGGGATGTGTGTGGTGGTGGGGAGGAGGGGGGATGTGTGTGGTGGTGGGGAGGAGGGGGGATGTGTGTGGTGGTGGGGAGGAGGGGGGATGTGTGTGGTGGTGGGGAGGAGGGGGGATGTTTGTGGTGGTGAGGGGGGGATATGTTTGTGGTGGTGAGGGGGTGGGGAGCGTGGTGGGGAGGGGGGGGTGTGTGTGGTGGGGGGGGGGATGTGTGTGGTGGTGGGGAGGAGGGGGGATGTGTGTGGTGGTGGGGAGGAGGGGGGATGTTTGTGGTGGTGAGGGGGGGATATGTTTGTGGTGGTGAGGGGGTGGGGAGCGTGGTGGGGAGGGGGGGGGGGTGTGGTGGGGGGGGGGATGTGTGTGGTGGTGAGGGGGGAGAATGTGTGTGGTGGTGAGGGGGGGAATGTGTGTGGTGGGGAGGGGGGATGTGTGTGGTGGTGGGAGGGGGGATGTGTTTGTGGTGGTGAGGGGGGGGAATGTGTGTGGTGGTGAGGGGGATGTGTGTGGAGGGGGGATGTGTTTGTGGTGGTGAGGGGGGGGAATGTGTGTGGTGGTGAGGGGGATGTGTGTGGTGGTGAGGGGGGGATGTGCGTGTGGTGGTGAGGGGGGGATGTGCGTGGTGGTGAGGGGGGGATGTGTGTGGTGGTGAGGGGGAGGATGTGTGTGTGGTGGGGGGGATGTGTGTGGTGGGGGGGGGGGGAATGTGTGTGGTGGTGTGGTGGTGAGGGGGGGGAATGTGTGTGGTGGTGAGGGGGGGATGTGTGTGTGGTGGTGAGGGGGGATGTGTGTGGTGGTGGTGGTGGTGGTGAGGGGGGATGTGTGTGGTGGTGGTGAGGGGGGGAGATGTGTGTGTGTGGTGGTGAGGGGGGATGTGTGTGTGTGGTGGTGAGGGGGGGATGTGTGTGGGGGGTAGGGGGATGTGTGTGGTGGTGAGGGGGTGTGGGGGGACAGGGGGATGTGTCATGTGTGTGTGGTGGGTAGGTGGGAATGTGTGTGGTGGGGAAGGGGGATGTGTGTGGTGGTGTGGGGGGACAGGGGGATGTGTGTGGTGGGGAAGGGGGATGTGTGTGGTGGTGTGGGGGGACAGGGGGATGTGTCGTGTGTGTGTTGTGGGGAGGGGGGAATCTGTGTGGTGGTGAGGGGGGAATGTGTGTGGTGGGGAGTGGGTAATCTGTGTGTTGTGGGGAGAGGGGAATGTGTGTTGTGGGGAGGGGGAATGTGTGTGATGTGGTGGGGGGATGTGTGTGGTGGGGAGTGGGTAATCTGTGTGTGGTGGGGAGGGGGGGGTGTGTGTGGTGTGGTGGGGGGATGTGTGTGGTGGGGAGTGGGTAATCTGTGTGTGGTGGGGAGGGGGGATGTGTGTGGTGTGGTGGGGGGATGTGTGTGGTGGGGAGTGGGTAATCTGTGTGTGGTGGGGAGGGGGGGATGTGTGTGGTGGGAGGAGGGGGGAATGTGTGTGGTGGGGAGGGGGGAATGTGCGTGGCGGTGAGTGGGTAATCTGTGTGTTGTGGGGAGGTGGGATGTGGGGGATGTGTGTGGTGGGGAGGGGGTAATCTGTGTGGTGGGGAGGGGGGATGTGTGTGGTGTGGTGGGTGGGAATGTGTGTGGTGTGGAGGGGGGGATGTGTGTGGTGTGGTGGGTGGGAATGTGTGTGGTGTGGAGGGGGGGATGTGTGTGGTGGGGAGGAGGGATGTGTGTGGTGGGGAGGGGGTAATCTGTGTGTGGTGGGGAGGGGGGGATGTGTGTGGTGTGGAGGGGGGGATGTGTGTGGTGGGGAGGGGGGATGTGTGTGGTGTGTGTGGTGGGGAGGGGGGATGTGTGTGGTGGGGAGGAGGGATGTGTGTGGTGGGGAGGGGGAATGTGTGTGGTGTGGTGGGGGGGATGTGTGTGGTGGGGAGGGGGGATGTGTGTGGTGTGGTGGGGGGGATGTGTGTGGTGGGGAGGGGGGATGTGTGGTGGGGAGGGGGGATGTGTGTGGTGTGGTGGGGGGGATGTGTGGTGGGGAGGGGGGATGTGTGTGGTGTGGTGGGGGATTTGTGTGGTGTGGTGGGGGGGATGTGTGTGGTGGGGAGGGGGAATGTGTGTGGTGTGGTTGGGGGGATGTGTGTGGTGGGGAGGAGGGATGTGTGTGGTGGGGAGGGGGGATGTGTGTGGTGGGGAGGGGGGATGTGTGTGGTGTGTGTGGTGGGGAGGGGGGATGTGTGTGGTGTGTGTGGTGGGGAGGGGGGATGTGTGTGGTGGGGAGGAGGGATGTGTGTGGTGGGGAGGGGGAATGTGTGTGGTGTGGTGGGGGGGATGTGTGTGGTGGGGAGGGGGGATGTGTGTGGTGTGGTGGGGGGGATGTGTGTGGTGGGGAGGGGGGATGTGTGGTGGGGAGGGGGGATGTGTGTGGTGTGGTGGGGGGGATGTGTGGTGGGGAGGGGGGATGTGTGTGGTGTGGTGGGGGGGACGTGTGTGGTGGGGAGGGGGGATGTGTGTGGTGTGGTGGGGAGGATGTGTGGTGGGGAGGGGGGATGTGTGTGGTGTGGTGGGGGGGATGTGTGGTGGGGAGGGGGGATGTGTGTGGTGTGGTGGGGGGATGTGTGTGGTGTGGTGGGGGGGATGTGTGTGGTGGGGAGGGGGAATGTGTGTGGTGTGGTGGGGAGGATGTGTGTGGTGGGGAGGGGGGATGTGTGTGGTGTGGTGGGGGGATGTGTGTGGTGATGTGTGTGGTGTGGTGGGGGGGATGTGTGTGGTGTGGTGGGGGGGATGTGTGTGGTGTGGTGGGGGGATGTGTGGTGGGGAGGAGGGATGTGTGTGGTGGGGAGGGGGGATGTGTGTGGTGGGGAGGGGGGATGTGTGTGGTGGGGTGGGGGAATGTGTGTGGTGGGTTGGGGGATGTGTGTGGTGTGGTGGGGGGGATGTGTGTGGTGGGGAGGAGGGATGTGTGTGGTGGGGAGGGGGGATGTGTGTGGTGTGGTGGGGGGGATGTGTGTAGTGGGGAGGGGGGATGTGTGTGGTGGGGAGGGGGGGATGTGTGTGGTGTGGTGGGGGGATGTGTGTGGTGGGGAGGGGGGATGTGTGTGGTGGGGTGGGGGATGTGTGTGGTGTGGTGGGGGGGATGTGTGTGGTGGGGAGGAGGGATGTGTGTGGTGGGGAGGGGGTAATCTGTGTGTGGTGTGGAGGGGGGATGTGTGTGGTGGGGAGGGGGGATGTGTGTGGTGGGGAGGGGGGGATGTGTGTGGTGGGGAGGGGGGATGTGTGTGGTGTGTGTGGTGGGGAGGGGGGATGTGTGTGGTGTGTGTGGTGAGGTTGGGGGATGTGTGTGGTGGGGAGGGGGGATGTGTATGGTGGGGAGGAGGGATGTGTGTGGTGTGTGTGGTGGGGAGGGGGAATGTGTGTGGTGGGGAGGGGGAATGTGTGTGGTGTGGTGGGGGGGATGTGTGTGGTGGGGAGGGGGGATGTGTGTGGTGGGGAGGGGGGATGTGTGTGGTGGGGTGGGGGGATGTGTGTGGTGGGATGGGGGGATGTTTGTGTGGTGGGGGCGGGGTAATCTGTGTGTGGTGGGGAGGGGGGATGTGTGTGGTGGGGAGGGGGGATGTGTGTGGTGGGGTGGGGGGATGTGTGTGGTGGGGAGGGGGAATGTGTGTGGTGTGGTGGGGGGGATGTGTGTGGTGGGGTGGGGGGATGTGTGTGGTGGGGTGGGGGGATGTGTGTGGTGGGGAGGAGGGATGTGTGTGTGGTGTGGAGGGGGTAATCTGTGTGTGGTGGGGAGGAGGGATGTGTGTGGTGTGGTGGGGGGGATGTGTGTGGTGGGGAGGGGGGGATGTGTGTGGTGTGGTGGGGGGGATGTGTG
This sequence comes from Babylonia areolata, assembly GCF_041734735.1. Taxonomy (NCBI): domain Eukaryota; kingdom Metazoa; phylum Mollusca; class Gastropoda; order Neogastropoda; family Buccinidae; genus Babylonia; species Babylonia areolata. Next base: position 32,362,245 of record NC_134889.1, read on the forward strand.
TGGTGTGGTGGGGGGGGGATGTGTGGTGTGGAGGGGGGGATGTGTGTGGTGGGGAGGAGGGATGTGTGTGGTGGGGAGGGGGGATGTGTGTGGTGGGGAGGGGGGATGTGTGTGGTGTGTGTGGTGGGGAGGGTGGTGGGGAGGGGGGATGTGTGTGGTGGGGAGGGGGGATGTGTGTGGTGGGGAGGGGGAATGTGTGTGGTGTGGTGGGGGGGATGTGTGTGGTGTGGTGGGTGGGATGTGTGTGGTGGGGAGGGGGGATGTGTGCGGTGGGGTGGGGGGATGTGTGTGGTGGGATGGGGGGATGTTTGTGTGGTGGGGGCGGGGGTAATCTGTGTGTGGTGGGGAGGAGGGATGTGTGTGTGGTGGGGATGGGGTAATCTGTGTGTGGTGGGGAGGAGGGATGTGTGTGGTGGGGAGGGGGGATGTGTGTGGTGGGGAGGGGGGATGTGTGTGGTGGGGAGGGGGGATGTGTGTGGTGGGGAGGGGGGATGTGTGTGGTGGGGTGGGGGGATGTGTGTGGTGGGGAGGGGGGATGTGTGTGGTGTGGGGGGGGGGATGTGTGTGGTGGGGAGGAGGGATGTGTGCGGTGTGGTGGGTGGGGTATGTGTGTGATGGGAAGGGGGGGAATGTGTGTGGTGGGTAGGGGGGAATGTCGGTTTATATGGTGTCCATGTGTTCTGAAAATCAGAATACCGTAAATTTATTCATGCTGTATATTCTTCTGTTTTTATACCTATATTAAAACCCGGGTCCCGGGTTCGAATCACGGTGACGGCGCCTGGTGGGTAAAGGGTGGAGATTTTTACGATCTCCCAGGTCAACATATGTGCAGACCTGCCAGTGCCTGAACCCCCTTCATGTGTATACACAAGCATAAGATCAAATACACATGTTAAAGATCTTGTAATCCATGTCAGCGTTCGGTGGGTTATGGAAACAAGAACATACCCAGCATGCACACCCCCGAAAGCGGAGTATGGCTGCCTACATGGAGGGGTAAAAACGGTCATACACGTAAAAAGCCCACTCGCGTATATACGAGTGAACGTGGGAGTTGAAGCCCACGAACGCAGAAGAAGAAGAAGAAAAAAAACCCTTTAACTGCCATAAACGTATTAATTATGTGCATAGTGACGTCACTGATGACGTCATCAGAAAACGGGAAATAGCTCTGGAAGGCTGAAAATTCACACAGTTTGTCTAGAGTGGAATATCTCCAGACCATTTTCTCAGTTTTTGGCTTATTCATTGTTTTGGATAATGTTTTATGACCTGAAACACCTCTTTCTGCTGTTTTCCCCCTGGCACTGAAGGGGTTTATTAAGCTTATTAAGAAATATACGCTCAAAAGAGGAATCATTTGAATGTTGTATTTTTAGAGTTAGATGTTTGTTCATGTCGGCAGTCCCATTGTAGGAACTCAACACACACGCACGCACGCGCACACACACACACACACACACTCACTCACACATATTCACGCTTATATACAACCCCCTACATCCCCCTTCCCCCACCCACTCATGAGCACTGTTCCATCTTCTGTTTACAGTGTTGCCTAATTTTATTTTCTAATATTTTTTAGCGATCAAAGAAAAGGAGACACAAAAAGCAGAGAACGTACCATGAAACCTTGGACAGTGAAACAATGGAGCACACGACAACAGAACGTCTTCCTTCAGTGGAGGTAGATATATTTTATATATGTGACACAGCACGAGAAAACCCCGGCGAAAGTCACAGCTAGCTATTCTTAGCAATGCACAAAAACATGTCATTTGGGTCAAACTCAAAAGAATGAAAAACGAGATTTTTACAAATTTCGCATCTTTGAAGTCTTATCTTTGCTGTCGGTAAGTATTTGAGCATAAGACTGCCTGAAACTGTAGTAATTTTAAACGTTTTCAGGTGCATGGGCTGTTGCAATGTCCAGTGCATTTGACTTCAGGCTTTTCTGAAATTACGTCAGCCGATGATGTGGCAGTACACTTAATGACTGCTGTTTGTAAACGTTATTTTGATATGGGATCTAAAGCCGAAGTTCTACTTTAGCATTGTGGAAATATTTTTTTGTTCAAACACAAATGCGGCCTTTGTCTCTCATTTGAACATTCTCACCATTGACTGCATAATTGTGGCATGATGTCATCACTCCTCCACTCACCATTCTTGACTTTGTTTGAGTGCAGAAAGAAATTATTAATTTTCCTGTACTTTTTTCATATAAAGATTAGTAGTCTATTTAATTCAGAGTCTCTTGACACCAGATACATGTTCAGAATGATTCTCGTCCTAAAGTTACAAGCAGGCAAATGTATGTTTTTTTCATGAGCTTGTTTCTCCATTTGTTCTTTTCATGCTCATGGACTGTGATAGATAGACCAGTTATGTTTTTTTGTTTGTTTGGGTTTTTTTGTGTTTTTTTTGTATATTAATCTGTGGTTTTTAAACTTTCTGAAAGTACATAAATGTTTAATATAATGAATTCCGACTTCAGGCATGTTCTTGTGTGCTGTGCCATAAATATGTTTCTCTCTCTCTGTCTCTGTAGATAGATAGATAGATAGATAGATGTATATATATGTGTGTGAATATATATGTGTGTGTGTACATATGTATGTATATGTAAATAGATATATAGACAGATAGATCTATGTGTGTATGTGTATATAATTATATAGATAGATAGATAGACAGAGAGAGATATATGTGTGTATGTATGTATATAGATAGATCTCTCTCTCTCTCTCTCTCTATATATATATATATATATATATATATATATATATGTGTGTGTGTGTGTGTACACAATACTGTGAAGGTGTCTGGATAAGTACCTGAATGCATCTGTTCGGGCGTACTTACACAAGAAACAACTGTTCCAACTTTTTGGTGTATCCACACTCAGCTTTCACACTGGTCAGCTATTACCTAACGTTTGTGTGCGTGCAGTAATTCTTACTGGTCAGTTGTTAACTAAAGTCATTCTCACTGATGTGTCTGCTGTTAGGGAAACCCCTGTGTATGTCAGGCCCCCATTGAACACAACAACAGAGTGATGATTAACCCTTTCACCGCCAGTCAATTTAGAGTAAAAAAATTCCCTTGTGGTACAAACACAAAAAAGACAGTGGCTAGGGAATAGTTGGGGATTCCCCCCTCCGATGTATAGAAAATATGGTCTATCCTACCACCGAACATTGAGAGCCGTAGGTTCATGGATAACAGACCAATGAATGGTCAGCTTTCAGTGACATGGGTCCTCTACCACGCCTGTGCATAAATGCGAGCTTGGCGGTGAAAGGGTTGAACAGGGAAGATTTCATGACTGGGTTTCCACAGCGCTCACCATCTGTGGCAAGGCTGGAGCAGAACAAGACTCTCAAGTTGTTCACGGCAACAGACGTCCTGAACCATTACATCCAGACGGACAGCCTGAAAGAGGAGTTTGCAGCCACGGAGGAAGAAGAGGAGGACCAGGAGTGTTGCTTCAAATCTCAGGAGCAGAAAGGTGTGTGTGTGTGGGTGTGTAGTGTGTGTGTGTGTGGGTGTGTAGTGTGTGTATGTGTGTGTGTGTGCGTGTGTGTGGGTGCGTGCGTGTGGGTTGTAGTGTGTGTATGTGGGGGTGTGTGTGCGTGTGGGTGTGTGGTGTGTGTATGTGTGTGTGTGTGTGTGTGCGTGTGTGTGGGTGTGTGTGTATGTGTGTGTGTGTGTGTGTGTGCATGTGGGTGTGTACGAACGAACAAACGAACGAACGAATGTTTTATTCAGATAAGGCCAGAGCCCCTTACTGAAGGGGGATTCATTGATAAATAATAATTAGAAAATGACATGACACAGTAAATAGACAATTCAAATCAACCAAAAATTGTTAGCACAATATCAACCATATCACCCAAAATAGTCAACACAAATATTCAACAACATTCACGAGATAACTGTACTTAGTCTCTTCAATCCTTCATATATATATGGCTAAGTTATGCAGAGTACATTCCTGTCCTGAAGACATGAGTAAATTGAACCTAAAATTAGACGGATCTCTATAATATTTCGGTTGAATAAGTTTTTGTCTAAGGTCACACAAAGCAGGGCAACATAACAAAAAATGCAATTCATCTTCTTTACCCGAACTGCATAAACAGCATGTATACATGGGTTCATTTAGAATGCTATACCTAAAACTATGAGAAGCAATACTAGAAATACCAAATCTAAATTTTGTCAGTGTACATTTTATATATCTGTTCAGTCCTAACTCAATGTATGGCTCAATCACATGCGATGTTTTAAAAAGTCTAAACTGTGCGAATCTATCACTAGTTTGTATATGATCATGCCAATCTTGCCACCTGCAATCAATAATACGTTGTCTGAAACACTTTAAGAAACCTGCAATATCTTCCACCCCTTGATTATCCCATACAAATGCAAAAACATATGTATTTAAACACTGACGAACACTCGTTGCCCAAGTCTTCTTACCATTATTATCCAAACTATATAACATTTTATATGCTTTAACCATGCTTCCTGGGTCTTCTAGGACCCAGTGACTCAATAAAACTATCATATCTTGGGAACGGATAGAGCTATGCACATGAAATTTTAGGAGTTTGTCAGCAACACCACCTACAATATACAAAACAAGTAGGTAATACATCAAAAATACAGAACAAGATATCTGTAACAAAATAGAAGGGGGGGGGGACTCAAAAGATATAGGCCAGTACTTCCCTCAGTGGGTAGCTTTCACACATTAATCCCTTTTCTTTCCACAAACCACAAGATCAACTTAAACTGGCTGTTCACCGACACAAACATAGTTTCCCAACACAACTAAGTTATCAACATAACATAAAACTATTACAAGTCAGGTTTTATCCCTTCCCACAACAAACTGTGCATACTAATGCAAGCTACAACACTCACTCCCCAACTAGTTGAACTGAAATAACCAATCTTTGCTTGTCCTAATGACGATACATGAATGACTGCTTGATCCCAATTCGTCCAATTCAACAGACTGATCTGATTTGCTACAATTTCACCCACTTGGCTATACACATTCTATTCTGATAATTTTGCCCCCGATCTCACTCTCGCTTTCACTTCATTATACATACTTTTCACACAAAGATACAGCTTACCACTGATTCCATTTTTCAACAAAACAGGCCATAAAAGTTTTCTGGAAATAGAATCGAAAGCCTTTTCAAAGTCAACAAAAGCAACATACAATTTTCTATTTGCAAACTGTGGGTGTGTAGTGTGTGTGTGTGTGTGTGTAGTGTGTGTGTGTGTGTGCGTGCGTGTGTGTGTGTGTAGTGTGTGGGTGTGTGTGTGCGTGTAGTGTGTGTATGTGTGTGCATGTGGATGTGTAGTGTGTGTGCATGTGGATGTGTAGTATGTGTGTGTGTGTGCGCGCGCGTGCGTGCCTGCATGTGTGTGTGTGTGTGTGTGTGTGTGAATGTGTTTTCTGGGGCTTAGTTTAACCCCATAACTGCTGAACCATGCTGAAATGAGATCAGTGGTGTCAATCTGAAGAGCAGTTTCTACTATTACTTTTTGTGAAGCTTTAAATAGTGCAGTTGATTTTTGGGGAGCAAAAGTGATGTCGCTCCAAGAGGAAGAAGCGCAGACAGTGAATGGTGTGACTGGCATCCTGACATGTAAGGTTTACCGTAAAGGTCGGTCTGTTGAGCGCACTGGTATATAAGCTGCACCCACTAAATTTTGGAGAAAAAAAGCAACTTTATACATACATAAGCCGCACCGGTTTATAAGATGCACTTATTTCCAGTACCGGAACACATACTGATACTACAGAAAAGCTGTCGATACTGTAGGTTATGAAACAAACACAAGCGGGAACAACACAAAGAAAAACAAGCGAAAATACTGCTAGTGCCACAAAAAAAATAAATAAATAAACACTACGAAAATAACATCTATAATTTAGGGATAGTCACATTTATTCAACGTCATCCTGCTCACTGAATCCACTAAAATCTTCGTCTTCAGTGTCCGAGTTGAAGTGAACCAGCACAGCTTCCTCCGCCATCTTGTCACTGACTTTTTTGCACAGTGAGGTGACGGCCCTTCACCGACAAGCATACTCACCGGCAGCAGTAAAGGGGTTAATTACCGTACCGTGACCCACTAGAGCAGACCCTGGCAGGGGGTCTGATTCCTTTGTGCCGAGGCTTCGTTTACATCAGAGCGGCATTACTCAATCAAATCTCCTCTGCTGTATTTGCATTGTATTTCTCTTGTCACAACAGATTTCTGTGTGTGAAATTCAGGCTGCTCTCCCCAGGGAGAGTGCGCAACTACACTGAGAGCACCACCCTTTTTTTGTGTCTTCAGTTTTATTTGTTTTCCTGTCAAAGTGGATTTTTCTACAGAATTTTGCCAGGGACAACCTTTTTGTTGCTTGGTTCTTTTACGTGCACTAAGAGCATCATCTCATCTGAATGACTAGCATCCAGACCACACTCATGGTCTAGTGGAGGGGGAGAAAATAATGGCAACTATGGGATTCGAACCAGTGCGCTCAGATTCTCTCGCTTCCGAAGTGGACGCGTTACCTCTAGGCCATCACTCCACATGTGCTGAGGGACACCATGGCAGGGATACCAACTGGGAAACACTGCTCCAACTACTCAGCTGAAATTCAGACCCTCATGTTGGCTGCTGCCACGGTTCTTTACTCAGAGAGTGACTGTCCCCAAAGTTGTCTTCCTCTCTGATGCACTGTCTGTTCTGGAGGCCCTTGTAGGAGACAAACATCCTCACCTCATGGAAAGACTCCAAGAAGCTGCCAGGAGAAGACGAGTAGTCCTGCAGTGGGTGCCAGCCCATTGCGAAATCCCAGACAACGACGCAGCAGATCAGGTCGCCAAACTCAGAACAAGAGGAAGTCAACCAGAAAATAACATCAGCTTCACAGAGAAGGAGACCCCCAAGAAGACTATGCTGCAATTGAGAACCACGAGGGAGGCATTGAATCCCACCTAGAATGGTGGCTGCAGGTGGTGATCATGAGATTATATTATAAACTGGACATTGATGGGTGCAGTAGCTGAATGGCATTGGACTTTCAATCTGATGGTCCTGGGTTCGAATCTCGGTGATGGCACCAGATGGGTAAAGGGCAGAGATTTTTCCGATCTACCAGGTCAACATATGTTCAGACCTGCTAGTGCCTGAACTCCCTTCGTGTTTATACGCATGCAGAAGATCAAATACACACATTATAGATCCTGTAACCCATGTCAGCATTCGGTGGGTTATGGAAACAAGAGCATACCCAGCATGCACACCTCTGAAAATGTAGTATAGCTGCCTACATGGCGGGGTAAATATACAGAATGGTCATACACGTAAAATGTTACCGGTCTGTCTGAGCGTGTATGTGTGGGTGCCTGAAATCTGATTGAATGACACCGCGCTTAGAGCTTAGTCTCTGACCGGGGATAGGCGCTATATAAGTATCCAACCAATCAATCAGTAACTGTCTCACTGCCCACCTGTTCAGGAAGATGAAGTTAGCACCATCACCTACCTGCTCCTGTGGTCTCGAAGACTAAAAACACTGGAACACATTCTTCACACCTGTCCCCTCAGAGACACCGTGTGGCTGACACCCAAACCTTACTGCACACCACGCTCCATGGCTCCGGACAGGACTTGGAGAGGACGACACCAACCCTACTGCACACCACGCTCCATGGCTCCAGACAGGACTTGGAGAGGACGACACCAACCCTACTGCACACCACGCTCCATGGCTCCAGACAGGACTTGGAGAGGACGACACCAACCCTACTGCACACCACGCTCCATGGCTCCAGACAGGACTTGGAGAGGACGACACCAACCCTACTGCACACCACGCTCCATGGCTCCAGACAGGACTTGGAGAGGACGGCATCATTCATCAGGCGGGCTGGACTGATGCTGTGAAGAGCCGAACAGGAAGAAGAAATTCACAGCGGAATGTATGAACATGAAACTTAGTAAAAGAACCATAAACTGTTCAGACAGGTATTGAGAGGGAGAAAGAGGGGAGATACAGGGGTAGGGAGGCATAGAGAGAGAGAGAGAGAGGGGTCAGGAAAGATTGGGCTTTCATGCGTATTTACATTGTTGTATTTTGTGTGTTTGTGGTTTTTATTATTTTTTAAAAATATTTTTTATATTTTTACAGTATCGGTATCAGTAGCTCAAGAAGGCGTCACTGCGTTCGGCCAAATCCATACATGCTACACCACATCTGCCAAGCAGAAATTACACTGTCAGGTTGATAAACATTCTCCATTCACTGGTGGTGTATGCATGATGATGATGATATGGATACTTTATAGTGCCTATCCTTGGTCGGAGACTAAGCTCTAAGCGCTTTGCAAACACGGAGTCATTTGCACAACAGGTTGTCAACCTGGGTAGAGCCGACTGATGACTGCCTTTGGGCGCTCATCTTGTTTCCTGACCCATCAAACACTGATATGAGTTTGAGGATCTTTGACTTCGTTTTTGATCTTCTGTATGTGTATTCTCACGAAAAAAAAGTTCAGGCACTAGCAAGTCTGCACACATATGTAAGCCTGGGAAATGAGAAAAATCTTCACCCTTAACTCTCTCCATACGAACGGCGAAAGAGACGACGTTAACAGTGTTTCACCCCAATTACCATCATCAAAACAGTGCAAGCGGAAGGCTCTTATACTGAAGAGGTGAATGTTGACAAAGAATACCACAATTCTGACGATGGAAGCTAAAGGTTGGGTCATTCAGACACCCACTGGACATCCGAGGGGTCTGTGTAGAGGAGAAGAGAGGACTGGCCGTACTGAGTGAGTTAACCCACCAGGCACCATGACTGGGGTTCAAACACAAGCCCCTCAGACTGAAAGTCCAGTGCTTTAAGTACTGGACTGTTCCACTGTCTTGTGTTAGAGATTTGTGATGGTCCGTCCTCCGATGTTGAGAGTGCCAGTGTCCTTCCAGAGAGTCCTCAGTCACTGTACATTCCAGGAGGATGTTGAAAAGTGCAGAAGATAGAAGGCAGCCTTCCCATCTGACGTGTGGAACCAGTTGCTGACAGTTCCTTGACTGTACTGTTGGCTTTTGAGAACAGTTGCTTTTTTGCCCATGTCATACTTTCAAACCTCTATCTCTTTCCATATTTGTTTTGTTTTCATTTTCAGATACGTTTCTGAGACGTCTGGAGGACCATAACAAGGCGATCGCCTCATCGCTCCGTGTGAAAGCCGTCCTCCAGGAGGTGAAGGGAATCCAGATGGAGCTGGCCGCCCTGAGGCAGAAGACACGAAGCGGAACTTCTGGCCAGCCCACAGCAGACGTGTCGGACAAGGACAAAGGGAAGACCCAAAGGCTGCACAAGGCACTGCGAGGCATCATGGACACCCTGGACAAGGAGCAGAAGGAAGCGTCCAGGGTCCTGCAGGAGTCAGGAGAGGCAGGTGCCCCAGATGGCCCTGACACCAGCCTGCCTGCCCGCCACCACAAGGCCTTGCTGGACCGCAGAGCGGTTTTGGTAACTGCCTTTGCTGAGGCGGAGGGGTTTCACGGCCAGTGCCGGGACATCGTTGACCGGCTGGACATCTTCGGCCACCTCGCAGCGCCACAGGGCGTGACCGAGGAGACCGGTCCACACGTCACGCCCTCTGTCATGTTGCCAGAGCTGATCGCAGAGCTGGACCAGGGCACTGATTATTGGTCTTGTGACGAGGAGGATGGCAATGATTTTGACAACTATCTTGCTGGGTTGAGTGATGATGGCCCTGATTATGATGACACATACTTTGACATCTATGATAACAATACATTTGATGATGAAATTGCCAAAGTACTTGATGATGAAATGACACTGATGACGGCCCTGATTTTGATGACACTTACTGTGATATCTCTGATGGTAATACGGAGTGTAAATATGAAGGACAGAAGACAAGTAAGATGGGAGGGAACCTTCTAAGTGGTGATAAGCCAATATGCCAGTTTTGTATTGAATTCTGTACTGGATGGGCAGTCAGTGAAGTTGACGCAAGAGAGGGGTAACATGATCTTTTTTTTTTTTTTTGACTTTTTGAGAACGACTCTGGCAGCATTGTTCAAGATCATCTGAAGGTGTGATATCAGATCAGAGGGCAAACCAGCGAGTAGTGAATTGCAGTAGTCAATGCGACTGAGAATCAAGGAACAGACAAGCTGAGAGATTGCTTCAACAGTCAGCTGTGGTCGAATGGTACAGATTTTTCTCAGTTGGAAGTTTGCAGTTTTGCATAAATTACTGGCATAGTCATGCATGGACAGAGCTGAATCAAAGTATGCACCCAGGTTTCTGACAGAAATTTGAAAGTTGACAACAGCATTGCAGACAGCCAAGGAATGGTCCGATACATAAACTAAGCACAGACCTAAAGCCTACGAGCATGGCTTCTGTCTTGACATCATTGAGTATGAGCTTGTTGGTCAGCATGCATTCCTTCACTGCAACATGTTTTCACGAAGGATAGCAAAAGAACTTGGAGAAGAAGCTTTAGTGAGTTGGGTGTCTGCAAACTTGTGAAAATCACATCGATGTTTACTGATGTTGGACAGGGGCTGAGTGTACAGACTGAATAGTATTGGACCAAGAACAGATCCTTGGGGAACACCATATCCAACAGGAAGAGGTCTGGATTCAGCATGAGAACATGAGATGAACACTCTTTGAGTGCAGTTGGAAAGATAAGATTTGAACCAAGTGAGGGCTGTACCAGAGATTCCAAAAGTGTGATGAAGACGGTCGAGAAGAATATCGTGATCTATTGTGTCAAAAGCTGCCGAGAGATCAAGCAGACACAGAATTGAGACATCTTTCTTGTCTGCACAGGACAATAATGTGTTAGTGTGATCAAGGCGTTTTGGAGTTGCTATGAATCTGTGGAGTAGAGAGGAATTTTTTTTTTTTAACCAAGTTAGTCCCCTTGAGTTTCATTTATGAGTGAGTTTTTTTTTGGGGGGGGTTTGGTTGTTGTTTTTTTCAGTTGATATTTTCGGAATGTCTGTTGGTTCCAAACTCTGGAGAGATGTGAACACCCTGCTCCAAAACCGATTCAATCAATTACCTGCTACATTTTTGAAGGTGAGCCCAGGTTGTATGCTTTTTTGACTTAGTTTGTGGTCTTTGGATATTGAAATTTCCATGAAAAATGTCGTCTGCTTTCACAATGGAGGTAGGTCGGTTGAATTGAAGAATATTTCAGCTTTCTGACATTGGGTTTGGTCGAAGAGGTATTTGTCGCGAGATGGATTACATTTTTTTTTAACTTTTGACCTTTTTCCTATTTCATGTGCCTGTGTGTGGATGGATTTGTATAATGTATAAACTTCGAACGCCTGTTGTTTTTGTGTGCTTGAGTTTCACATCGTGTCATTTCTTGGGTTTTCACATGCTGGGTTTTTATTTTTCCATTAAGCTGTACTCAGGGCAGCATCAGCTGAATTAAAAAACAACAACTGGTTTTTGGAAGTCAGACGCGCGGCAGAGCTCTCAAGAGTAACATCCATGTGGATGTTCTGGGTGTGGAAATATGTATTGCCCAGTTGTGTATAACACCTGTGTGTGTTGAAGTTAGGTTTTCCTGACTAGCCAAGTCCACCAGGGGAACAAGTTGTTCCATGTAAGTAGCCAGTATTTATCTTCAGTTAAACGTTTAAATTTTATCGTTCTTTTTTGTGTGTGTGAATGCTACATTGGATAAATAGGAAGGGGTCTCTTTCGAAATGATTCTGTAAAGTGTAAAAGTGGTTGGCTAGCTTGTTTGATGTTATACATGGTTAATTGATTTTCTTGCTGCACTGTATTAAATCATTACTCGTCCTAGTATTATGGGGGATTTTGAGTAAAATTCATTGTTGTAATTTTTCCCGTATTGTAATAGGTCTCGGATAAGTTCATTTCCCAAGTAATGGTGGTGGTAGTGCCAGTAGAAGTGGTAGTGGTGGCAGTAGTGGTAGTAGTAGTTATTGTTTTGCATTTGGTTGGGTTTTGTATAAACCACTTATTGGAACTGAGCCGTGTTTGCCAAGTGCAGTGATTAAAGCAGATTTTCTTATTACGTAATTGGATTAAGTCTTAAAATCGTTATGATGTTTATGCTAGTTTGTGATATTACTGTCATAGTAATATTGGCCTTTTAGGCCTGTCCCTGTTCTTGTTCCTGTTCTTGTTCCTGTTCCTGTTCCTGGTATCTCCCTTTCCCGCCTGAGTCCGCTAGGACGACAGACTGGCAGCGTCCCTTCGCGACTCCAATAGCGTCCTGGGTTGAGCGTGGACGTTACAGCCCAGCTATTCCCTTTCGTCCCTTTTCCCTTGTTTCCCTTTTCCCAGCCCAGGTGTGTCCTTTGACCCTTCCCGAACATCACCCGTGCATCCATCTTCTCATCGTCGTCCCTCGTCGTCCCTCGTCGCAGCATCGTCGTTTATCATCTTGTGTCGAACTTCATCACTCCAGCTTTTCCGCCAGCCCCCTCAACAGTGCCGCCCACCGTTTGCGGTAGGGGTGGGTGGAAGAGGTCAAGATTTGTGTTTGTCCCCTCCCCTTCTTTCCCTCACATTCCCAGAAGGGACATCGACTTTATCATTAGTCATCACTCGGGATCCAAGTTTGTGTGTGTGTGATCATGAGTATGTGTGTGTGTATGTTTGTGTGCGCGTGCATGTGTGTGCTTTGATTGCATGAGGGTTGTATGCCATAGTTTGTGACAGTATACTTTTTGTTTGGGGGTTTTCTTTAGTGTCATTTGTTTGTATTTGCAATCGTTTGTCGTGTAATAAAACTTTATTTAACCTTTCAAGTTCCTGATTCCTTCTGTGTGAGAAGGTAGGTCCCGTCTCAGGAGGGTCGGGGCGCGACAGTATTATAGATATCTTTCGATTGAATTAAAAAATATTTCAGCTTTTTGATATTGGGTTTGGTTGACGAAGTATTGTGGGGCGCGACACTGTTGCTGACCCTAGGTTCAAATTTTGCTCTGTCAGTTTTTGTCTGTAAATAAGTTTCCAGGTGGAGTTTTGCCGTGTGTGTTCGTAAGAATGTATTCAAAGTGTTGTGACTCTTTTAGTGCTGTGCTTTTGTTTTAAGTTTGCAGAGGGGATTTTTCATTCACGGCCTGGTTCGAGTGAGTTTTATGACAGAGCCGCCATTACACCACTGCACTACAGCCGTGAGTTTTTACTGAGTTTTAAAGACAGCAGTTCTATACCGCCCCCCGGTTTTATCACTGATTTTACTGAACCAACATCCAGGAGAAAGAATGGCAAAAAGAAACGTGGTGCTAGAGGGGGAGTGAGAAACAGACTGAGAAGGAATGGCTTCAGACCACCACTACCAGCCATTACCCTTTCCAACGTTCGCTCTCTGCACAACAAACTTGACGAACTTTCTGCTCTTATTCAGTATGACAATGACTATAAAAGAACAAGTTTATTTTGTTTTACAGAAACATGGCTAACTGAACGGGAAGGGGATATTGATATTGAGGGGTTCACAACTATTCGTTTTGACAGAGACAGAACGAAAACGGAGAAAAAAGTTGGTGGTGGTCTGTGCAAGCTTGTTTACAAAAAAAATGGGCCATAAACTTCTGTGTTCGTGAGCGCATCAGCACGAAATCGTATGAAATCTTGACTGTTTCTTTCCGTCCTCACTATCTTCCCCGTGAATTTGGACAGGTGACAGTGATTCTGACCTACATTCCAGGCCCACAACGTGTGGCTGACAGTTACAACGCGGCGCTAAGTAGGTCAGTGGAACAGGCTGTGTCCATACTTGGAGATTTCAACACGTGTGATATTACAGGACATTTGCCTAACCTTCATCATATGTGTCGTGCCCCACACGTCTTAACAGGACTCTAGATCGTTGCTGTGGTGAAATTCCTGACGCTTATACTACTCCATGCAGGCCACCTCTTGGCAGGTCTGACCATAATGTTGTACATCTCATTCCAAATTACATTCAAAAAGTAAAACGTCAAAAACCAGTATTGCACAACACAAACAAGTGGGACAGTGACAGTGTCGAAGCTTTGAAAGGTTGTTTTGAAGCCACTGACTGGCAGTTATTTATTGACAGTTGTTCCAATACTCTTGAAGAACTTGTGGATCATGTTGTATCGTACATCCAATTTTGTGAAGAATTAGTTATTAAGACAAAGACCACTAAGATTTTTTCTAATAATAAACCATGGATTACTAAAGAGTTGAAAGGTATTCTTAATGAAAAGAAAATAGCATTTTTAGCTGGTGACACTTTTAAGGTAAATGAACTCAAAAGTAGTTTTAACAGTCAACTTTAGTTAGCAAAACGTGAATATAAAGATAAAGTGGAACGAAAAATGTTGTGTGGGGATGCTAGGAAGGCGTGGCAGGGGTTAAATACAATGATGGAGAGGAAACAGCGACCCAAAGCTCTGTTGTCTGATGACCCCTTTGGCTTTGCCAATGACATGAACAGGTTTTATGCAAGGTTTGACAGGCATGATTTCCGTGCAGAGTGTGATGAGCTATGTCAGTCACTGGTCTCTTGCCCTGTGGAACTGGACACAGCTGAGGTGACGAGGTGTTTTTCACGTGTCAACCCAAACAAAGCGCCCGGACCAGACGGCCTGTCAGGTCGCGTGTTGAAAGTTTGTGCCGACCAGCTTGGTCCAGTTTTTACACGTGTTTTTCAATTTCTTTTAGATAATCATTTCATGCCCTGCTTATGGAAGATGACAACTATTGTTCCATTGCCAAAGTTTTCTGGTGCTGTCCAAATGAAAGATTTCCGCCCAGTGGCTCTCACATCTGTCATTGCCAAATGTATGGAAAGAGTTGTCTGTGGACACTTATCGAAATGTATAGCTGATCACATGGATCCATTACAGTTTGCGTACAGGGCTAGACGAGGTGTTGATGATGCAACAATTTCTTTAATTGATCTAATCGCACGTCATCTGGACAGATCTGGAACATCTGTTAGGGTACTTTTTATGGACCTGTCCGCTGCTTTTAATACTATTCAACATCATATTTTAGTGAGGAAACTTATAGACCTAGATGCAACATCTGACCTTATTTTATGGATACGACAGTTTTTATGCGATCGGCCACAGCGTGTTTGTCTGAATGTCAGTTCTGGCTGGCCCATATTGTCTGAAATTATTACTGTGAATACTGGAGTTCCGCAGGGCTGTGTTTTATCCCCTTTGCTTTTCTCCCTCTACATTAACGACATCAGGTGCTCAGACCTTTTTCTCAGTCTTGTAAAATATGCTGCTGACATGGTTTTAGTAGGTCTTTTAAAAGACGAGTTTTCAATTTCACAGTATTTTTTTTTTTAGAAATTAGTGTCATAAACTCTTTCTTAAGGGATAACTTTCTCGAACTGAACGTGGAGAAAACAAAAGAACTTATTTTAGGCAGTGAAAGGGACACACACACTGTCATAAAATCCAGTCATAATAGATCAGAAACAAGTGGAAATAGTGGACAGTTTTAAATATCTAGGGACTATAGTTGATCAGTCTCACATTCAGTGAACATGTTGATGCCACTGCCAAGAAAGCTCACCAGAGACTCTTTTTTTCTGCGAAAATTAAGAAGTTTTAATGTTAGTCCACACATACTTGAGCTGGCGTACAGAAGTCTGATAGAAAGTGTCATGGCTTTCAGTATTGTGGCCTGGTTTGGCAATCTGACTGTGGGAGTTAAAGACAAAATTAGGACGAGTCGTAAACCTGGCCAGCAAAATCATAACCAAGCCCCAGCAACAACTGAACACCCTATACCAGTCCACACTTAGCAGAAAAGCACTCCAAATTTTTAATGATTCCACTCATCCACTTAACTCTGTCTTTCAGAAACTCCCTTCTGGTAGACGATGTAAAATCCCTCTTGCAAAGAAGAATGTGTACAAAAAAATCATTTGCCCCCTCTGCTGTTGCTGTGATAAATGATTCGCTCAAATAATGTTTTTATTCCATTGCCTGTGATTTGTTTATTGTTATGATGGCAGTTGTCTTTTTTCCTTATATGTATGCATGCATGCGTGTAAAGAAAGAA
>NC_134889.1:32383367-32388367 GCF_041734735.1 Babylonia areolata
ACCACCTGATCATGAACAGAACGACAGAATACAACTGTATAGAAAAAAAAAGCTTTTAACAAAGGCTTGCAAAGCGGGCGCAACAGCCGAGTGGTTAAAGCGTTGGACTTTCAATCTGAGGGTCCCGGGTTCGAATAACGGTAACGGCGCCTGGTGAGTAAAGGGTGGTGATTTTTCCGATCTCCCAGGTCAACATATGTGCAGACCTGCTAGTGCTTGAACCCCTTTCGTGTGTATAAGCACGCAGAAGATCATATACGCACGTTAAAGATCCTGTAACCCATGTCAGTGATCGGTGGGTTATGGAGACACGAAAATACCCTGCATGCATGAACCACGACAGAGTCATCGGCAAGTCGATGTTGGTCGTGTAACGGAAAGAAGAAGAAGAAGCGCCGCCGGAAAATCCCTGGGATCCCAATTAAGACACAGGCTTCCGGTTGGACAGTTTCGTTTTTTTTGTTGTTGTTGGGTTGTTGTTTTTTGCCTGACCACACCTGCTGTGGCTTCACTGACAGGCTGTCATGAGTCGGGGAAACCTGTTTCTGGCTGCAAGACATGGGAGAGGAGTCTGGTCTGTTGGTATCGTTTACTACTGATATGAGCTACAGTGTACCAGTACCACTGTTTACTGTGTACCCCCACACACACTTCGCCTCATACCACTTCAAACAACGGTTATAAACCGAGTTCCCCTGCATCTCTCTCTGTCTGTGTCTGTCTCTGTCTGTGTCTGTCTGTCTGTCTGTCTGACTTTCTCTCTCCCCCTTTCAGTACTGGTTCTGCTATACCTATAACTGAAACTTTTTTTCAGAAGAATATGTGTTCACTTTCTTTCTTCTTTTTTTTATATTTTTTTTTCTTTTTTTTTTTACTGTCCGATTATAAATCTTAATTGGATGACTTCGAATGATAATGATAATTCATGTTATAATTCACTGTTATTGTCAGTACAGTCCTTCGTAACTCTTCGTTTTCCACTACTCACTACAGTCATCCCAACACCTCTTCTCATGTAACCCACGCCTCCTCTCCAATGCGCACATACTTTCTTTTTTTCTTTTCTTTTTTTGTACCCGTCTTATATCACTAAACAGTGAAAAGACGTTAAACTAAACATATAAAACATATGAACCTACGCACGCACAAAACACACACACGCACGCGCGCGCACACACGCACACGAAAACACACACGCACTCGCGGAGGAGTATAGGGTAGCAGAAAGACACACACACACACACACACACACACACACACACACACACACACACACACAGATTGAGATGGTTTATTCATATAGGCCACAGCCCCTTTGAAGGGAAAGAGAGACAGAGACAGACAGACAGCGACAGAGACAGAGACAGAAAGAGAGAGACTGAGGAGGGGGAGGGGGATATCGAGATAAGAATAAAACAGAAAGCCGTTCAACTGATAACGGAATGACCCGAGCCCATTTTTCTGCTGGCAGAGGTTGCAGCGTGTGTTCTGAACTTCGGATGGTAACTGCAGTGGACATTTTCTCACTTACAGGTAAAGTAGCTGGAATCTGTGATGTATCGATTCTGTAACGCTGATGAACTACAGTTTATCTATCTATCAATCTATCTATCAAGACAGGTGGATAGAATATGTATAATTTTTATTATGTATACGTATATATACAAAAAGAAGTTAATCTATTATTATCTTATGTGGCTAACTTGTTCCTCTATATCTCTCTCTCTCTCTCTGTATATATATATATATATATATATATATATATAGAGAGAGAGAGAGAGAGAGAGAGAGAGAGAGAGAGACAAACATAATACCCACACGCGCGCGCGCGCGCACACGCACACACACACACATATATATATATGTGTGTGTGTGTGTGTGAGTGTGAGCTGTTTATGCATAACTATTTATCCAGCTAGTTTCTTCCTGAAGCCAGACCAGATGTGAAGGGTTTCCTTGCATCGTATGGAACAACAAGTGGAAGTACGGAAAACACACACACACACACACACACACACACACACACACACACACACACACACACACACACACCAAAAAAACAACCGTTATTGTCAACGTTGTCCATATCTGACATTGGTTTTTTTCTTCTTCTTCTTCTGTGACATCGTTCTTTCTGGCCAGTACATAGTGATTAAGTCAGTCCCGTGAAAACGACATTGAAATCAGCCAGGTAAGACGAGCGAGGAGAGAGAGAGAGAGAGAGAGAGAGAGAGAGAGAGAGAGAGAGAGAGGATATCTGGGCTGCATGTACACTGTCGCAGTCAATATTTTCTTGCAGTTCAGCTGTTGTTGTTTTTCCCCCATCCGGTTTATCATTCGGAGTTCTTATCTTGGTGGGCCAAAGATAAACCAAAGCGGATGTTAAGACTTTGTGTAAAACGTTTCTTCCGTGTGTGTGTGTGTGTGTGTGTGTGTGTGTGTGTGTGTGTGTGTGTGTGTGTGTGTGTGTGTGTGTGTGTGTGTGTGTGTGTGTTTACACTTGCACATTGCCATTCGTACAATGCTGATTGTCTTTTCATATCCGTCAAGTGATTTGTTCAATGTCTTCATAATTCTCTTCGCATCTGTTTATTGATGCCTGTGATTTATGTTCGTGCATTTTAATTGATTTTTTTTTTTACATTTCGTAAGTCGCTTTCTATTCTTTCTTATGTAGGCGCTGTTAATAGCCCTCATGATTTGCCTTTTTGTATATTGCTCAATTTCCACGTTATTTTTTTTATTCATATTTCTCATTTTCCCCGAAAATGTTTATATGTGTTATTTTCACAATTTTCTTTTGGTATGAATTACTCACTGTCCTCAAAGGTTTCCACACGTAATATATGATAGTGAGTCGTGTCTGACTGTGGCAATCAGAGTCGTGTCTGACTGTGGCAATCAGAGTCGTGTCTGACTGTGGCAATCAGAGTCGTGTCTGACTGTGGCAATCAGAGTCGTGTCTGACTGGCAATCAGAGTCGTGTCTGACTGTGGCAATCAGAGTCGTGTCTGACTGTGGCAATCAGAGTCGTGTCTGACTGTGGCAATCAGAGTCATGTCTGACTGGCAATCAGAGTCGTGTCTGACTGTGGCAATCAGATTCGTGTCTGACTGTGGCAATCAGAGTCGTGTCTGACTGTGGCAATCAGAGTCGTGTCTGACTGTGGCAATCAGAGTCGTGTCTGACTGTGGCAATCAGAGTCGTGTCTGACTGGCAATCAGAACAGGGGAGGAGGTAACTACTATCTGGGCTAGAATTGGATGACAGTGGACAGTGTATTTATTACCCAAGTAACACCCCCCGGAGCTGTTGTGCTGACCACCTTGTTGTACTGCTGTGAAACATGGACGACGTATCGCCGTCACATTCAACAACTTGAGCAGTTTCACCAGAGATGCCTACAAAAAATCCTCAGCATAAAGTGGCAAGACAGGGTCTCCAACCTCCAGGTTCTGAGAGAGGAGCGGCCTGCCCAGCATCGAAAGCCTGCTGATCCAGTGCCAGCTACGCTGGACAGGACACGTTGTCCGCATGCCAGACAGCAGGATCCCGAAGATGCTTTTGTATGGCCAGCTGAAGGAAGACCACCGCGATCTTGGAAGACCCTGCAAGCGCTTCAAGGACACCTTGAAGACAAACCTCAAAGCCTGTGACACAGACATCGCTTCCTGGGAAACAAATGCCCTTGACCGCTCTCGCTGGAGGATGCTGTGCTCTAGTGGCATAAAGACGTTTGAAAACAAGAGAACGCTGGCCATAAAGGAGAAGCGTGAGCGAAGGAAGCAGGGCTCAACTTCTGGAGACGTTTTCCCGTGCAACACCTGTGGAAAGTGCTGTGCATCCAGAATCGGCCTCTTCTCCCATATGAGGACACACACCGACAGATAAGCCTGCCTGCCTACTCATCCGTTGGTCCGACGGGACACTTCATGAACACACCCCACTCTCTCGGCCGAGAGGGTTTTAGGACAGTCGGCGTTGGGGATGGTTCCCAAAGGCCAAGTAGCCCACAAGGCTGCAGCACTAAGAGCCAGTGCAATCTTGGACCCCTGGACTGAGTCATAGTACTTCACAGAAAGACTAAGCTGTAAATGACTTCCCATTGCAGTGGAGAAACCATTGATCTTGCAGCTCTTGCTTTGCAGTTTGGCCCAAATGTAAGATTATCTCAATCTGTGATGTAAGCTGAGTGTTGCACCGGGAGGGGTAGCCTCAGTTGATAAGTCGTTCAACTCATCTCTGCGGGTAATTGTTCTGGGTGGGCTTTTCATTCAAACGTCGAGCCGTTTCCACACAAGCGCACTGGCCGATTGGTTAAAGCGTTGGACTTTCAATCTGATGGTCCCGGGTTCGAATCTCGGTAACGGCGCCTGGTGGGTAAAGGGTGGAGATTTTTCTGATCTCTCAGGTCAAAATATGTGCAGAGCTGCTAGTGCCTGAACCCCCTTCGTGTGTATACGCACGCAGAAGATCAAATACGCACGTTAAAGATCATATAATCCATGTCAGCGTTCGGTGGGATATGGAAACAAGACCATACCAGCACCATGCACAACCCCGAAAACGGAGTATGGCTGCCCACATGGCGGGGATAAATATACAAAACGGTCATACACGTAAGATGTTACACGTCTGTTTTAGTGTCTATGTGTGCGTGCCTGAAACCTGATTGAATGAGATAGGAAACGAATGATGATGAACGCGCCCAAACGGCAGCTAACAGTCGGCTCTACCCAGGTAGGCAGCCTGTTGTGCAAATGACCCCCGAGCTTAGAGCTCAGAGCTTAGAGCTTGGTCTCTGACCGAGGACAGGCGCAATGTATAAGTAACCATAATCAATTATCATTCATCGATCATTCAGTAACCATTCCTTGGAAGCATGGAAGCCAGCCTGATCCGGAGTGCCGTGTGGGCTTTCCTTGCCATCGCTTGCTTCACGCAGACTTCACTGCTCGTTCTCTTCACCGTCAAACACGTACAGCGTCACAGAGAGCTCC
>NC_134889.1:32395867-32440867 GCF_041734735.1 Babylonia areolata
TGGATTTGTCCACACGCACTGTGTATGATAGTCAGTCGTGTCCGACCATCACCTTCAGCACAGCAGAGGAGGTAACTGCTGTTCCGACTATCTGGGCTTGAATTTGATTATAGTGGAGAATTTCTTGCCCAAGTTACATCCCCACTCTCTCGGCCAAGAGGGTTTTAGGACAGTCGGCATTGGGATGGTTCCTAAAGGCCAGCTAGCCCCCAAGGCTGCAGCACTAAGAGCCAGTGCAATTTTGCCTCCTAGTTCGAGAGTCATAGTCCTTCACAAAAGACTGAGCTGTAAATGACTTCCCATTGTCCTGTAGGAACCATGCTCTCACTTTGCTGTTGGCCCAACTGTAAGTTTATGTCAATATGTGTTGACCTTAAGCTGAGCATTGAGCACAGTAACGCCTCCTTGAGAAACTGAAGGTGAAATTGAAATTGCTGCAGAGTGCGCGGTCAGCTGATTGTGAGGGGAGTGACCCCCAGTGACTTTGGCCAGTACACGTGCACCGCTAGCAACATCATGGGAACCACCTCCGTCCTCATGCACCTGTCACCGGCAGGTAGGATTGATTGATTGATTGACTGACTGACTGATTGATTGATTGATTGATTGATTGATTAATTGATATGGATACTGATACAGCGCCTATCCTCGGTCGGAGACCAAGCTCTAAGCGTTTTACAAACTTGGGGTCATTTACACAACAGGCTGTCTACCTGGGTAGAGCCGACCGACGGCTGCCACTGGACGCTCATCATTCGTTTCCTGTGTCATTCAATCAGATTTCAGGCAGGCATACATACACACTCAGACAGACATGTAACATTTTTACGTGTTTGACCGTTTTGTTTATTTACCCCGCCATGTAGGCAGCCGAACTCCGTTTTCGGTGATAGGTAAGACCTGCATGTAGGTCAGAAAACGTCACACAGAAAGTGTTGTTCGTCCGTCATCACGACGAGGACCATCTTAGTCATCCTGCGGCTGGGGTTTTGTTGGGGTCGGTGTGTGTTTCAGATGGCTGGTTAGTCCAGTCTGCGTCCTAAAAGTTCTGTGGCAGTGTGGACAGAGGATGGTGTCCTGAAGGTTCTGTGGCAGTGTGAACAGGGGATGGTGTCCTGAAGGTTTCCTGGCAGTGTGGACAGGGGGTGGTGCCCTGAAGGTTCTGTGGCAGTGTGGACAGGGGATGGTGTCCTGAAGGTTGTGTGGCAGTGTGGACAGGGGGTGGTGTCCTGAAGGTTCTGTGGCAGTGTGGACAGGGGGTGGTGCCCTGAAGGTTCTGTGGCAGTGTGGACAGGGGATGGTGTCCTGAAGGTTCTGTGGCAGTGTGGACACGGGATGGTGTCCTGAAGGTTCTGTGGCAGTGTGGACAGGGGATGGTGTCCTGAAGGTTCTGTGGCAGTGTGGACAGGGGGTGGTGTCCTGAAGGTGTTCTGGCAGTGTGGACAGGGGGTGGTGCCCTGAAGGTTCTCTTGCAGTGTGGACACTGGATGGTGCCCTGAAGGTTGTGTGGCAGTGTGGACAGGGGATGGCGTCCTGAAGGTTCTCTTGCAGTGTGGACAGGGGATGGTGCCCTGAAGGTTGTGTGGCAGTGTGGACAGGGGATGGTGTCCTGAAGGTTCTCTTGCAGTGTGGACAGGGGGTGGTGTCCTGAAGGTTCTGTGGCAGTGTGGACAGGGGATGGTGTCCTGAAGGTTCTGTGGCAGTGTGGACAGGGGGTGGTGTGCTGAAGGTTCTCTTGCAGTGTGGACAGGGGGTGGTGTCCTGAAGGTTCTCTTGCAGTGTGGACAGGGGGTGGTGTCCTGAAGGTTCTGTGGCAGTGTGGACAGGGGATGGTGTCCTGAAGGTTCTGTGGCAGTGTGGACAGGGGGTGGTGTCCTGAAGGTTCTGTGGCAGTGTGGACAGGGGATGGTGCCCTGAAGGTTGTGTGGCAGTGTGGACAGGGGATGGTGTCCTGAAGGTTCTGTGGCAGTGTGGACAGGGGGTGGTGGTCTGAAGGTTCTGTGGCAGTGTGGACAGGGGATGGTGTCCTGAAGGTTCTGTGGCAGTGTGGACAGGGGATGGTGTCCTGAAGGTTCTGTGGCAGTGTGGACAGGGGGGGTGGTGGTGGTCTGAAGGTTCTGTGGCAGTGTGGACAGGGGGTGGTGTCCTGAAGGTTCTGTGGCAGTGTGGACAGGGGATGGTGTCCTGAAGGTTCTGTGGCAGTGTGGACAGGGGGGGTGGTGGTGTCCTGAAGGTTCTGTGGCAGTGTGGACAGTGGATGGTGTCCTGAAGGTTCTCTTGCAGTGTGGACAGGGGATGGTGTCCTGAAGGTTCTGTGGCAGTGTGGACAGGGGGTGGTGGTCTGAAGGTTCTGTGGCAGTGTGGACAGGGGATGGTGTCCTCAAGGTTCTGTGGTAGTGTGGACAGGGGATGGTGTCCTGAAGGTTCTCTTGCAGTGTGGACAGGGGGTGGTGTCTTGAAGATTCTGTGGCAGTGTGGACAGGGGATGGTGTGCTCAAGGTTCTGTGGCAGTGTGGACAGAGGATGGTGTCCTGAAGGTTCTGTGGCAGTGTGGACAGGGGATGGTGTCCTGAAGGTTCTGTGGCAGTGTGGACAGGGGATGGTGTCCTGAAGGTTGTGTGGCAGTGTGGACAGGGGGTGGTGTCCTGAAGGTTCTGTGGCAGTGTGGACAGGGGGTGGTGTCCTGAAGGTTCTGTGGCAGTGTGGACAGGGGGTGGTGTCCTGAAGGTTCTGTGGCAGTGTGGACAGGGGGGGTGGTGGTGTCCTGAAGGTTCTGTGGCAGTGTGGACAGGGGATGGTGGCGGCAGTTGGGGAGTTCCAAGGCTCGGGCTTTCCGCGCCTGTCTCCACTGCTCACCAACAGCTGTCCCGGTGGCTTCACAGGTCAAATGGCAGTGCGCCCTGCGGACCTGTCCACAGCTGCATGCTTCCATGTGTCTGGGTTGATGTTGAAGTCCTTCATGGATGACTTCGGCGTGTCCTTGAAACGCTTTTTCTGGCCTCCAGTGGGAGCGCTTGCCTTCTTGTAGCTCGTCATAGAAGAGGTTCTGTGGCTGCCGAAAGTACAGTAATATCCAGGGTAGATGATAATGATGATGATGATGATGATGATACCGATACTTATATAGCGTCTATCCTCGGTCAGACACCAAGCTCTGAGCGCTTTACACACACGGAGTCATTTGAACATCGGGCTGCCTACCTGACAGCTGCCATTTGGGGCGCTCATCATTCGTTTCCCGTTTCATTCTATCTTTCTCTATATGTATGTGTGTGTGTGTGTGTGTGTGTGTGTGTGTGTGTGTGTGCCCGTTTGTCAGCACACACACACACACACACACACACACACACGCGCGCGCGCGCGCGCGCGCGTGCACGCACACACATACATACATACACACAGACAGACAGGCAGACAGACAGACGGACAGTCACTCACTCACACAAACTGCAGCAGTGATGGTGGAAGCTAGGGCCTAGCAGCAAACAGCAGCGATCAACACCACCACCATCATCACCACCACCATCACCACCATCACCATCATCACCACCACCACCACCATCACCACCATCACCACCACCACCATCACCACCACCACCATCACCGCCACCACCATCACCACCACCACCATCACCACCACCACCGCCACCACCACCACCACCACCATCACCACCACCATCATCACCGCAACCACCACCACCACCACCACCAGCACCACCATCACCATAACCACCACCATCACCACCATCACCGCCACCACCATCACCACCACCATCACCACCACCACCACCATCACCACCACCATCATCACCGCAACCACCACCACCACCAGCACCACCATCACCATAACCACCACCACCACCACCATTACCACCATCACCACCATCACCACCACCACCACCATCACCACCACCACCACCATCACCACCATCACCATCACCATCACCACCATCGCCACCACCATCACCACCACCACCACCACCACCACCATCGCCACCACCATCATCACCACCATCATCACCACCATCACCACCATCACCACCACCACCACCACCATCACCACCACCATCACCGCCACCACCACCACCACCACCACCATCACCATAACCACCACCACCACCATCACCACCACCACCACCACCACCATCACCATCACCACCACTATCACCACCACCACCATCACCACCACCACCGCCACCACAACCACCACCACCATCACCACCACCATCATCACCGCAACCACCACCACCACCACCACCAGCACCACCATCACCATAACCACCACCATCACCACCATCACCGCCACCACCATCACCACCACCATCACCACCACCACCACCATCACCACCACCACCATAGCCACCACCACGATCACCACCACCATCACCACCACCACCACCATCACCACCACCACCATAGCCACCACCACGATCACCACCACCACCACCACCACCATGAATCGCACACAAACAGAGAAGAAGAAGAGAGAGAGGAGAGAATTCATCATTCTTTCTTTCCGTCAGATCTGAACTGCAGCTTTGAGGGCCCCGGCGGGTTCTGCGCCTGGACTCAGGGACACCGGGACCACCTGGACTGGAACCTGGGCACCGGAACGACATGGGGCAACCTGACCACTCGGCCACCGCCACTGACTGACCACACCTTAGGCACGGGTAAACCATCCCCCTCCTCCTGTCTCCTGTTGGTTACTACTACTGCTGCTACTACTACTCCTACTGCTGCTGCTGCTGCTGCTACTACTACTACTACTGCTGCTACTACTACTCCTACTGCTGCTGCTACTACTACTACTACTACTACTACTGCTGCTGCTACTACTGCTGCTGCTGCTACTACTACTACTACTACTACTACTACTACTGCTGCTGCTGCTACTACTACTACTACTGCTGCTACTACTACTCCTACTGCTGCTGCTGCTGCTACTACTACTACTACTGCTGCTGCTGCTGCTACTACTGCTGCTGCTGCTACTACTACTACTACTGCTGCTGCTGCTGCTACTACTACTACTACTGCTGCTGCTGCTACTACTACTACTGCTGCTGCTGCTGCTGCTGCTGCTGCTGCTACTGCTGCTGCTGCTACTACTACTACTACTACTGCTGCTGCTGCTGCTACTACTGCTGCTGCTGCTACTACTGCTGCTGCTGATACAACAACTACTACTACTACTGCTGGTGCTGCTGCAACTACTGCTGCTGCTGATACAACAACTACTACTACTACTGCTGCTGCTGCTACTACTACTGCTGCTGCTACTACTACTACTGCTGCTGTTGATACAACAACTACTACTACTACTGCTGCTGCTACTACTACTACTATTGCTGCTGCTGGTACAACAACTACTACTGCTGCTGCTGCTGCTACAACAACTATTACACTACTACTGTTATTGCTGCTACAACAACAACAACGACTACTACTACTACACTTCTACTGCTGCTGCTGCTACAACAACAACTACTACTACTACAACTACACTACTACTGCTGCTGCTGCCACAACAACAACAACAACTACTACTACTACAACTACACTACTACTGCTGCTGCTGCTACAACAAAAACAACAACAACAACTACTACTACTGCTGCTGCTGCTGTTACAACAACAACAACAACTACTACTACTACTACGACTACACTACTACTGCTGCTGCTGCTGCTACAACAACAACAACTATTACTACTGATGCTGCTGCTGCTGCTACAACAACAACTGCTACTTCTACTACTGCTGCTGCTGTATGCATGTATGTGATTGAACACGCTCACGGCCAGTTCAAGTGTATAATTCTCGCGCGTGTACGCGCGCGTGTGTGTGTGTGTGTGTGTGTGTGTGTGTGTATGCGCGCGCGCGCACGCTTACATTTGCATGAACGTCCATGGGTTCTGAGTCAACACACCCCATGCACGTGTACCGTGAGCTTGCAATGCATGGACACATGCCTACACCACACCAGCGCACATGATAATGTCATAAACCGTGACCCAGTTTCATTTCAGGTTCAGATTCTCAAGGAGGCGTCACTGCGTTCGGACAAATCCATACACGTTACACACACACACACACACACACACACACACACACACACACACACATATATATATATATATATATATATATATATATATATATATATATATTTGTGCACCTATCAAAGTGGATTTCTTCATCAGAATTTTGCCAGAGGACAACACTCTCGTTGCCATGGGTTCTTCTTTCTTTTAGTGCGCCAAGTGCGTGCTGCACGGGTTTATCTATCGTCTCATCCGAAATGATTGGACGCTCAGTTGGATTTCCCCAGTCAAACCCAGCGACCTGACGGACACTGTATTGGCAGATGATGAAGCGTCTTCTTGTATTTGTATTTCTTTTTATCACAACAGAGTTCTGTGTGTGAAATTCGGGCTGCTCTCCCCAAGGAGAGCGCGTCGCTACACATCAGCGCCACCTTTTTTTTTCTTTTTTTTTTAATAGTATTTTTTCCTGCGTGCAGTTTTAGTTGTTTTTTCCTATCGAAGTGCAATATTCTACAGAATTTTGCCAGGAACATCCCTTTTATTGCCGTGGGTCCTTTTACGTGCGCTAAGTGCATTTTGCACACGGGACCTCGGTTTATCGTCTCATCCGAATGACTAGCGTCCAGACCACCACTCAAGGTCTAGTGGATGGGGAGAAAATGTCGGCAGCTGAGCCGTGATTCGAACCAGCGCACTCAGATGATTCTCTTGCTTCCTAGGCGGACGCAATACCTCTAGGGCATCACTCCACTTCTTTAACTCACTCAGTACGGCCAGTCCTCTCTTCTCCTCTACACAGACCCCACGGATGTCCAGTGGGTGTCTCAATGACCCAACCTTTAGCTTCCGTCGTCAGAATTGTGGTATTCTTTTTTTTTTTTTTTTTTTTTTTTTCCTGTTGAGATTCTTTGTCAACATTCACGTCTTCAGTATAAGAGCCTTCCGCTTGCAATATTTTGATGATGGTAATTGGGGTGAAACGCTGTTAACGTCGTCTCTTTCGCCGTTCGTATGGAGAGAGTTAACCACTCTACCATCTTCTTCCTCCATGAACCCAGACTCCGGTCACTACGCGTACGTGGACAGCAGGGAGGGTGGAGACGGGGACACAGCGGACCTGGAATCCCCCTTGTTGCTGCACCTGGCCTCTCCTGTCTGCCTCAGCTTCTGGTCGGCCATGCGTGGGGTGGTGGAGGGCGTGCGTTCACTGGCTGTGGTCGTCAGGGTGAGTTGGTTGTCTGGAATCCTGTCAAGTTTTAGAGTTATGCGTGCGTGTGAATGACTGGCGTGAAAGCGCTTTGATTTGTCTCTGCACAAGATTCAGCACTATATAAATACCAATCATTATTATCATCATTATCATTATTACATTATTATTCTGCCTGCTTGTACGGATGTCTGTATTGACAGGCGCAATAGCCGAGTGGTTAAAGTGTCGGACTTTCAATTTGATGGTCACGGGTTCGAATCTCGGTAACGGCGCTTAGGGGGGAATGGGTAGCTATTTTTCCTGATCTCCAAGATCAGCCTATGTGCACACCTGTTAGTTCCTGAACCCCCTTCGTGTGTACACTCACGCTGAAGATCAAACACGCACGTTAAAGATCCTGAAATATGAACATACCCAGCATGCACACCCCAGAAAACGGAGTATGACTGCCTAGATGGCGGGGTATATGAACAAAACGGTCACACACGTAAAATTTCACACATGTCTGTATGAGTGTGTATGTGTGTGTAAACGAAACCTGATTGAATGACAGAGGAAACGAATGATGAGCGCCCAAATGGCAGCTGTCAGTCGGCTGTACCCAGGCAGGCAGCTTGTTGTGCAAATGACTCCGTGTTTGTAAAGCTCTTAGGGCTTGGTCTCCGTCCAAGGACTGGCGCTATATAAGTACTCATATCATTATCATCATCATCATCATCATCATCATCATTTTGTGAATCGTTTAAAGAAATACAGAAGCTGATAGCCTATACAGTGTGAATCCAAGAAGTATGAAGAGTTATTCAATGTTGAGTGATATGAATACTTATACACCGCCTATCCTCGGTCAGAGATCGAGCTCTAAGCGCTTTACAAACACGGAATCATTTGCACCCCGCCATGTTTGTACCTCGCCATGTAGGCAGCCATACTCCGTTTTCGGGGGTGTGCATGCTGCTGGTATGTTCTTGTTTCCATAACCCACCGAACGCTGACATGGATCACAAGGATCTTTAAAGTGGGTATTTGATCTTCTGCGTGCGTATACACACGAAGTGGGTTTAAAGTGGTCATAGTCGAACACGAATGCTTATCATACGTGGGCTAGTAATGTGGAGTTTGAAAATTTGCTGTTGGATTGTGGTGGGAAATGAAAAACAAAACAAAACAAACAAACAAACAAAAACACTAATATGGTGGTGTTCATTATTCCTTTAAAATATTACTTTGATTGCATTGCATTGCCAATCAGTCCTCTTCAAGACGAGAAACGGTGGTATGGAGCCAATCTGGGGACCAAGGTCAAGGCTGGCACGAGGTCAAAGTGAGTGTGACCCCGGACTCTTCCGGCCAGATGCAGATCGTATTCCGGGTCACTAGAGGTCAGGGTGTGGATGCTGTGGTTGCCATTGACGACATCGTTGTTATACCAGGAATGTGTCTAGATCCACGTGAGTCAGTTATTATTAGTATTCTTAAAAAAAAAATAAAAAAAGGGGGGGGGGGGGGGGGGGGGGGTCGAACCCCAGAAATGGGTTGTTTCTAAGTTCATTTCTTCGAAGAAGCAAAAGAGAAAAAATTAAAGAAAAAAAAAAGAGAGAAGATTAGATTTGATTCGACATGACTTGATTTAATTGACTTTAGTCCAATCTAGTTCATCCTAATTTGATTCAGTTTAATCCAGTATATTTCAATTTAATTTTGATTTTTTGTATTTCATTGTATTTGTTAGATTTTTTTCGTCATTCATTTCAACTCCACTAAGAAAAAAAATATATGTACATGGATAAACAAAGTAGAAAAAATAGTAATAATATGCAGGTTGTTTCAGAAAAATCTTCACGGAGTTTGAGTTCAGTTCAGTTCAGTTACTCAAGGAGGCGTCACTGCGTTCGGACAAATCCAAATTCACTCCACCACATCTGCTAAGCAGATGCCTGACCAGCAGCGTAACCCAACGCGCTTAGTCATGCCTTGAGACTTGAATGCTTTGCGTGTGAGGGAAGGGCGGTAATTACGCTCTTCACAGCAGATTTTGATTTTTTACTTTCGTTTCTTTTTCATCATCACACACAGCGGGGGCAGTGAGCTGCGACTTTGAAGGGGCCCTGTGCGGGTGGGAAAACAGCGGATCGTGGCTGTGGACCCTCAGACAAGGCGATGCAGGAAAACCCAGCTCGGGCCTCACCGCTGATCACAATGGAAACAGTATGGGCATGATCAGTTTTTTTATTATTTTTTTTTCAAGATCACCCAAAATTTATGACACGTTCTGGATTCATAGTCGATCAGTTAATCAGTTAATTAAGCGATGATGATGATGATGATGTGGGTACTTATATAGCGCCTATCCTCGGTCGGAGACCAAGCTCTAAGCGCTTTACAAACACGGGGGTCATTTGCACAACAGGCTTGCCTACCTGGGTAGAGCCGACTGACGGGTGCCACTGGGCGCACATCATTCGTTTCCTGTTTCGTTCGTTTCAAGTGGTCGATTATAAAATTAGAACTTTTAGCCTAATTTTCACAAAATTTTGCAGAACAAATATTCGTAAGTTTTCTTTTAGCTTTAGAGCAGTTAAAGGATGGAATGCACTGAAAAATTCAACAAAAACAGCTAAAACTATTGACCAGTTCAAGAATCTTCTAGACAATGACTCTAAATCATTAATAAAACCATTTGATTTTGATGAATGAACATTTAAAAAATTTCATACGCATGTACACAACCCTAAACTATTCTATATTAAGAAGGGGCGTTGAAAAGCCAAAAAGGCTTTTAAAAAAGTCCCAAATTCTGTATCTATCTATCTATCTATTGGAAAAAAAAGGTTAGTTCGAACAGTTTCCGAATGGTGCAACAGCCGAGTGGTTAATTAAAGCGTTGGACTTTGAATCTGAGGGCGCCGGGTTTCGAATCCCATTAACAGCGCCTAGTTGGTAAAGGATGGATTTTTTTTATTTTATCTTTTAGGTCAACAGATGTAATCATTTTCAAGAGTCCCTGGTCTTGAGTCTTTGTACCTATTCAGATACGCTCTTTGTTTTTACAACCAAATTAACATACCAAGAGCCCTAAGTCTGGAGTCTTTGTCCTATTCACATACTCTCTTTGTTTTAACTTTTACAACCAAATTAACATACCAAGAGCCCTAAGTCTGGAGTCTTTGTCCTATTCACATACGCTCTTTGTTTTAACACACCAAAACTCTTCTGTTTGAAGCCATTTTAAGAGTCCTGAGTCTTGAATCTTTGTACCTATTCACAGACGCTGTTTGTTTGTTTTTTCACAAAGAAATTAACATACCAAGAGCCCTAAGTCTTGAGTCTTTGTCCTATTCACATACGCTGTTTGTTTTCACAACCAAATTAACATACCAGGAGCCCTAAGTCTTGAGTCTTTGTCCTATTCACATACGCTCTTTGTTTTAACACACCAAAACTCTTCTGTTTGAAGCCATTTTAAGAGTCCTGAGTCTTGAATCTTTGTCCTATTCACATACGCTCTTTGTTATAACACACCAAAACTCTTCTGCTTGAAGCCATTTTCAGGAGTCCTGAGTCTTGAATCTTTGTACCTATTCACAGACGCTGTTTGTTTTCACAACGAAATTAACATACCAAGAGCCCTAAGTCTTGAATCTTTGTCCTATTCACATACGCTCTTTGTTATAACACACCAAAACTCTTCTGCTTGAAGCCATTTTCAGGAGTCCTGAGTCTTTGTGCTATTCACGTACGCTCTTTGTTTTTACAACCAAATTAACATACCAAGTGCCCTAAGTCTTGAGTCTTTGTCCTATTCACATACACTCTTTGTTTTTACATACCAAATTAACATATCAAGAGCCCTAAGTCTTGAGTCTTTGTCCTATTCACATACGCTCTTTGTTATAACACACCAAAACTCTTCTGTTTGAAGCCATTTTAAGAGTCCCGAGTCTTGAGTCTTTCTGCTATTAACATACGCTCTTTGTTTTTACGACCAAATTAACATACCAAGAGCCCTAAGTCTTGAGTCTTTGTCCTATTCACATACGCTCTTTGTTTTCACATACCAAACTCTTCTGTTTGAAGCCATTTTCAAGAGCCCTAAGTCTTGAGTCATTGTCATATTCAGATACTCTCTTTGTTTTAACATACCAAACTCTACTTTTTGAAGCCATTTTCAAGAGTCCTGAGTCTTGAATCTTTGTACCTATTCACAGATGCTGTTTGTTTTCGCAACGAAATTAACATACCAAGAGCCCTAAGTCTTGAGTCATTGCCCTATTCACATACGCTCTTTGTTATAACACGCCAAAACTCTTCTGTTTGAAGCCATTTTAAGAGTCCTGAGTCTTTGTACCTATTCAGATGCGCTCTTTGTTTTCACACACCATATTCTTCTGTTTGAAGCCATTTTCAAGAGTCCGTGAGTCTTGAGTCTTTGTCCTATTCACATACGCTCTTTGTTATAACACACCAAAACTCTTCTGTTTGAAGCTATTTTCAGGAGTCCTGAGTCTGGAGTCTTTGTCCTATTCACATACGCTCTTTGTTTTTACAACCAAATTAACATACCAAGAGCCCTAAGTCTTTAGTCATTGCCCTGTTCACATACGCTCTTTGTTATAACACACCAAAACTCTTCTGTTTGAAGCCATTTTAAGAGTCCAGAGTCTCGAGTCTTTGTAACTATTCAGTGAGCTGCGACTTTGAAGGGGCCCTGTACGGGTGGGAAAACAGCGGATCGTGGCTGTGGACCCTCAGACAAGGCGATGCAGGAAAACCCAGCTCGGGCCTCACCGCTAATCACAATGGAAACAGTATGGGCATGATCAGTTTGTTGATTTTTTTTTCAAGATCACCCAAAATTTATATGACACGTTCTGGATTCATAGTCGCTATTTGTTTTCACACACCAAATTCTTCTATTTGCAGCCATTTTCAAGAGGACTGAGTCTTGAGCCACTGTACCCATTCAGATGTTCTTTGTTACAACACACCAAACTTTTCTGTTTGAAGCCATTTTCAAGAGTCCTGAGTCTCGAGCCTTTGTACCTATTCAGGTACGCTATTTGTTTTCTCCAGGTTCCGCGTACTACGCCTACGCAGACTCCAAGCTGGTTGGAAGTACTGCGAGACTTGTGTCTCCTGTGTTCGACACCTCCTCACGAGTGTGTGTGCAGTTCTGGTGGTACCTCATGGGGGACGCTACGAGCGGCAGCAGGCTGACATTGAAAGTGAAGGTGTGTGCGTGCTTCGTTCGTTCTTTTGCCTAACGTCTATCCACATTTGTGATTTTAGACGAAAATCCATTATCTCCCCCACCCCATCCATGCCTTAAATCATCACTACTTTCCCTGTTCTTCTCTCCTCAATTAGCATTAAAAAAATGACAATAATAATTAAAAAGGAGGAAGAATATAAACGAAATAAAATAAACTAACTAGTCAACCAGCAGAATCACAACAGAGATCCAACTGGGCTTCAAATTAAACTCTGAACTATTTCAAACGCATGTTGATTATCATTTAAGACATTTCTAATGGAAGCAGATGGTACTGCAGATTTTGCGTGCTTGTGTGTGTGTGTGTGTGTGTGTGTGTGTGTGTGTGTGTGTGTGTGTGTGTGTGTGTGTGTGTATGTGTGTGTGTGTGTGTGTGTGTGTGTGTGTGTGTGTGTGTGTGTGTGTGTGTGTGTGTGTGTGTGTGTGTGTGATCACCATCATCATCATCATAAAATATTATTAGCATAACCTTCACTATCACCTTCGCTATCACCATCAACATCACCATCATCGTCATCATACTCATAGAATATTTCGTCTTCTGCTCCTCCTTCTTCTTCTTTGTAGTAGTAGTAGTAGTAGTAGTAGTAGCAGCAGCAGCAGTAGTAGTAGTAGTAGTAGTAGTAGTAGAAGGAGAACTATGATGGCGAAGATGATGGTAATTGCTGTTGTTTTGGGTGTTGTAGTCATTATGAACTGTAGAAACCAAACGGAGTCAGTGTTTTAACAGCCAGCCACAACAGAAAACTAACCAATCCAGGAAACCCCCCAAAACCCACCAAACATCACCAACATCAACTTCAACAGCAACTATTACCAACAGACAACCACCACAACCAACACCATCACGACAACCAACCAACCGACCAAACAAAATGACACCATCATCGCCCACTCTACAGCAAAGAGCAATAACAGCACTCATCAACACCACCTCTACAACACTACAACATCAACCACCACCTCTACAACACTACAACAGCAGCCAAACTAACAAATAATATCACCAACACAACAACAACAAAAGTAAAACAAACACAAATAAGGAGGGCAGAAATAACAACGTCGTCAGCAGCAAGTTTCAGTTTCTACGTTCGGACAAATCCATAGACGCTATACCACATCTTGTAGGCAGATGCCTGGCCAGAAGCATAACCTAACAGCCCAGTCAGGCATTGAGTGCAAGCAAATAATACTTATGTACCTATCAGAGTGGATTTCTTCTGGACAACTTTGCCAGAGGACAACACTTCTGATGCCATGGGCTCTTTTTCAGTGCTCAAAGTGCGTGCTGCACACGAGACCTCGGTTTATCGTCTCTCATCCGAAACGACTAGACGCTCAGTTTGATTTTCCACTCAAACTTTAGAGAAAGGTCGCGTGAGAGAGGGATTCGAACCCTGACCCTCACGGACACTGTATTGACACGGGTAAGTGTCTTAGCCAGGCTGATATCTTCAGTGCAAGGCCTAACACTCGGCTTTAACTCTCTCTATACGAACGGCGAAAGAGACGACGTTAACAGCGTTTCACCCCAATTACCACCATCAAAATATTACAAGCGGAAGGCTCTTATACTGAAGAGGTGAATGTTGACAAAGAATACCACAATTCTGACGACGGAAGCTAAAGGTTGGGTCATTGAGACACCCACTGGACATCCGAGGGGTCTGTGTAGAGGAGAACAGAGGACTGGTCGTACTGAGTGAGTTAAATCACAGATTGACATCAGCTTACAGCTGGGCCAACAGTAGACAGCTGTATGATCAGTGGTTTTTCCACTGCAGTGAGAAGTCATCCAAAGCTTAGTAGCGCAATAGCCGAGAGGTTAAAGCGTTGGTCTTTCAATCTGAGGGTCCCAGGTAACGACCCCTTGTGGGTGAAAGGTTGGAGATTTTCCCGATCTCCCTGGTCAACATATGTGCAGACATGCATGTGCCTTAACCCCCTTCGTGTGTATACGCAAATAGAAGATCAAAATACGTACGTTAAAGACCCTGTAACCCATGTCAACGTTCGGTGGGTTATGGAAACAAGAACATACCCATCATGCACACCCCTGAAAACGGAGTATGGCTGCCTAAATGGCAGGGTAAAAACGGTCAAACACGTAAAAGCCCACTCGTGTACATACAAGTGAACGTGGGAGTTGCAGCCCACGAACAAAGAAGAAGAAGAAAGCTCAGTCTTTTTGTGAAGGACTGTGACTCTGAATATGTGAACAAGTCGGATGGATAAAGAAGAGTTACAGAAGCTCCAAGCTCCTTCGCAATCAACCCAGACCCTCAATGACGTCCACCTCATTAGCATTAACAGATAAGCATCTTAACCACTCAAACTTTCAGACGACTGCTTGGAATCTCATGGAAGGACAGAAAGACCAATGACTTTGTCAAGAGCCAAATAACTATGCTAGTGGGTCCACTGGAACCACTCTTAGCAGTGGTCAAAAGGAGGAAGCTGTCATGGTTCGGGCATGTGACACGCCACAATTCACTGCAAAAGACAGTTCTACAGGGAACGCTAGAGGGTGGTAGGCGAAGAGGGAGGCAAGCCAAATGCTGGATGGACAACATCAAGGAATGGACCAATATGGATAGCGCTACGCTGATACGACAGGCAGAAGATAGAACCGGATGGCGTCGTCTGACTACGGAATCGTCCCTCATGTCTCCTCTACGCCCATCCCGGGCAGGAGAATGAATGGAATGGAATGGATCTTAACCACTCTGCCACTGTCCTCCCTTGTCCATTCTCCGACAGAACCCTGACGGGGCGGAGAGAGCTGTGTGGCGAAGGGCCGGTGGACAGGAAAGGGGAGGGGGAGGGGGGCAGCAGTGGCACCAGGCACGGATCACGCTGAGCCAGGGTTCTAGTCCTTCCAGACTGGTGCTGGAGGCTAGGAGAGAACACGACACCACCACCACCACTACCACCACCACTACCAACAGCGACCACCTGGCCAGTGACGTGGCTGTAGATGACGTCAGCGTGACGTCAGGCGCGTGCATTCAGAAAGGTATGGGTTCAAGGAAGTGCTTCGTTGTTGGTTGATAGTGATATTATTTTCGTGCGCGCGCGCGTGCGCGCACGTGTGTGTGTGTGTGCGTGCGTGCGCACGCGCTGTGTGTGTGAGTGTGTGTGTGTGTGTGTTCGTGTGTGTTTGTTTTTTGTTGTTGTTGTTGTTTTGTGTGTGTGTGTGTGTGTGTGTGTGTGTGTGTGTGTGTGTGTGTGCGTGCGTGCGTGTGAGCGTGCATGCGTGTGTGTGCTTGCGTGTGAAATGAACGAAACGAATTTTAAATTCTATATCAAGAGAACAGTGGAATAAGCAATGTGAACAAAATCGGAGGAAGTTTTTCACAGCAAAGAAACAATGCCAGCACATGAGAAAGGAAAGGAGGCAAATTAATGACCAGTAAATCTATTACATCAAGGAAAAAAAATCAAAACAAAACAAAACAAGCAACAGGGATGGCTTGAAGGCCCACTTTCGTGGGGAACTTTTCGTCGCTTGCAAAGCGAGAAGTAGGTCATATGACGTCATGGGCAGCTCACCACCGCAAACTCAGCTTTTCTGGGTTTGCACTGCCTGTGTTGGGAAAACCTTTTAGGCAGAGTTTATAACTGGATCAGTTCGAATTCGTAATGGCAGAAATGTGACAAGAAACACGATCAATGTAAACATAAAAGGCTAAAGGAAATAGTGGGTGTAATTATAAAACCAAATAATTATATCCTGTAAACTTGCAAGAACAATCACCAAAATGTTCCTTCCGTCCTTCCTCCCATCCTTCCTCCCTTCCTTCCCCCTTCCTTTGTCCCTTCATTGATTCCTTCCTTCCTTCATTGATTCCTTCCTTCCTTCATTGATTTCTTCCTTCCTTCATTGATTTCTCGCTTTTTCCTTCCTTCCTTCAGTCCCCTCTCCCTTCCTTCCTTCCTTCCTTCCTTCCTGCATTTACTCATTTCTTCCTTCCTTACTTCCTTCACTGATCATTTACTTCCATCCTCCCTCCCATCCTTCCTTCCTTCCTTCCTTCCTTGGTCACTTCATTGATTCCCTCCCCCGTCCCTCTCTTCGTTCATTGATTCTTTCCATTCTGCATCTACTCCTTTCTTCCTGCATTCCTCCCTCCCTTCCACCTTTCACTGGTTGTTTCAATCCTTCCTTCCCTCCTTCTGTCTTTCCTACTCTCCTTCCCTCTCTTCCTTCTTTCTTTCCTACTCTCCTTCCCTCTCTTTCTTCTTTCTTTCCTACTCTCCTTCCTTCTCTTCCTTCTTTCTTTCCTACTCTCCTTCCCTCTCTTCCTTCTTTCTTTCCTTTCTTCCTTGTCTTACTTCCTCCCTTCCCTTCCCTTTTTTCCATTCTTGCTTCTTTCCTTCCTTCCCCCTTCCTTTGTCCCTTCATTGATCTCTTCCTTCCTTCCTTGATTTCTCGTTTCTTTCCTTCCTTCCTTCCTTCAGTCCCCTCTCCCTTCCTTCCTTCATTGATTCCTTCTTCCTACCTTCCTTGATTTCTCGCTTCTTTCCTTCCTTCCTTCAGTCCCCTCTCCCTTCCTTCCTTCCTTCCTGCATTTACTCATTTCTTCCTTCCTTACTTCCTTCACTGATCATTTACTTCCTTCTTCCCCCCCTCCCTTCCTTCCTTCCTTATTTTCTTTCTTCATTGCTTCTTCCTCCCTTCTTCCCTTCTTTTCTTCCTTCCCCCCTCATCCCCCCCCCTCCGCCCGCCCCTCTTTCTTCCTGCATTTACTCCTTTCTACCTTCCTTACTAACTTCCTTCACTGATCATTTACTTCCTTCTTCCCTCCCTCCCTTCCTTCCTTCCTTATTTTCTTCCTTCATTGCTTCTTCCTCCCTTCTGTTCTTCTTTCCTTCCTTCCCCCCTCGCCCTCCCCCCTTTCATTGATTCTTCCTACCGCCCTCCCTTCCTTTCTTCCTTCCTTCCCTCCTCCATTTCTTCCCGATGTCAGGTCTGTGCTGCCCTCAGTCCTACGTCACCCACTGTGGACCTTACTTTGGACATTCAGCGCAGTCCTCTGCCCCGAGAGAGCTGACCCTATGCAAGCGGAAAAGGGTCCACCACAAAACGTCCAGTGTAACCTCTGTGCACGTGAAACTGATATTTGCCTTCCTTAATTCCTTCCTTCTTTTAATGATTCTTCCCTTGGTTCGTGGCGGCAGGTCTGGGCTGTGACTTTGAGCAGCTGTCCCTGTGCACGTGGCAGCAGTCCACCACTGACGACCAGGACTGGGTTCTGCAGGTGGCCGAGGAGGGGGGTCAGAACGGAGCACCTGGCTGTGACCACACCCTGCAGACAGGTCAGTTGGATCAGTATCAGTGTCAGCATCAGTATCAGTGTCAGTATTAGTATCAGTATCAGCAGCTCAAGGAGGCGTCACTGCGTTCGGTCAAATCCATATACGCTACACCACATCTGCCAAGCAGATGCCTGACCAGCAGCGTAACCCAACGCGCTTAGTCAGGCCTTGAGAAATAAATAAATAAATAAATAAATAAAATAAATAAATAAATTAAATTAAATTTAAAAAAACATTAAGAAAAATAATAATAAAATAAATAAATTTGTTAAAAAAAGAAAGAAAAAAAACAACAAAAAAAACAACAAAAAAACCCAACAACCTGGTAACCGGTGTCTCCTAAGCTCGTGTCTCTTCACTGGTACGAGTTGTTCTGAGGTGTTGCTCAGGAGGACGGTGGCAGAATGGTTAAGAGGCTCAGCTGCCAATACAGACAGTCCGTGAAGGTGTGGGCTCCAATCTCGCTCTCGCCCCTTTCTCCCAAGTTTGACTGGAAAATCAAACTGAGCGTCTGGTCTTTCGGGTGAAACGATATAACCGAGGTCCTTTGTGCAGCACGCACTTTGCGCACTGAAAAAGAACCCATGGCAACGGGAGTGTTGTCCTCTGGCAAAATTCTGTAGAGGAAATCCACATCCACTCCGATAGTCACACAAATATTCAAGCATGCACTCAAGGCCTGACAAGCGCGTTGCGTTGTGTTGCTGCTGGTCAGGCATCTGCCTAGCAGATGTGGTGTAGCGTATACGGATTTGTCCGAACGCTGTGACGCCTTCTTCAGAAACTGAAACTGTTAGCTATGAGAAATGATGACTGGCCGGGGTGGCACTGCACTGTGGCGACGCGCTCTTTAATTAATCTGGAGAGAGCAGCCCGGATTTCACCGCACAGAGAAACTTATTATATATAAAAAATAATACGATACTATACGATGCAGTACGATACGATACGATGCGATACGATACAATACGACGCGGCACGGCACAACACAACACGACAAGACACGACACGATACAATACGATAGAAAAAAACAACGATATGATACACAGTACAGTGCAGTCCAATTCAATCCAACCGAGTCAGTCGATTCCAGTCTAATGCAATACAACAGAATACGATATGAATGATACAGTACAATACAGTATGATAGAGTACAATGCAATACAATGCGGTACGGTACGGTACGATACGATACGAAAGAATACAATACAATACAATACGATAGTAGGATACGATACGAAAGAATACGTTACGATACGATACGATACGAAAGAATACAATACAATACAATACAATACAATACGAAAGAATACAATACAATACGATACGATACGAAAGAATACAATACAATACGATACGATAGTAGGATACGATACGATACGACACGAAAGAATAAAATACCATACGATACGATACGATACGAAAGAATACAATACGATACGATACGATAATAGGATACGATACGAAAGAATACGTTACGATACGATACGATACGAAAGAATACGATGCGATACGATACGATACGAAATAATACAATACAATACAATACAATACAATACGAAAGAATACAATACAATACGACACAAAAGAATACAATACAATACGATACGAAAGAATACAATACAATACGATACGATAGTAGGATACAATACGATACGATACGAAAGAATAAAATACCATACGATACGATACGATACGATACGAAAGAATACAATACGATACGATACGATACGATACGATACGATACAAAAGAATACGATACGATACGATACGATACGATACGATACGAAAGAATACAATACAATACAATACGATACGATACGAAAGAATACGATACGATACGAAAAAATACAATACAATACGATACGATACGAAAGAATACAATACGATACGATACAAAAGAATACGATACGATACGATACGATACGAAAGAATACAATACAATACGATACGATACGAAAGAATACGATACGAAAGAATACAATATAATACGATACGATACGAAAGAATACAATACGATACGATACGATACGAAAGAATACAATACAATAGGATACGATACGAAAGAATACGATACGATACGAAAGAATACGATACGATACGATACGAAAGAATACGATACGATACGATACGATACGAAAGAATACGATACGATGCGAAAGAATACGATACGATACGATACGATACGATACGATACGAAAGAATACAATACAATACGATACGACACGAAAGAATACAATACAATACGATACGATAGTAGGATACGATACGATACGATACGAAATAATACAATACAATACGATAGGATACGATAGACTCATGGTGAGGCACTGCAGACCTGTTGGAAATGCTGGTGTATTTTTCAAGTACAGGTCAATGGTGTGTGTGTGTGTGTGTGTGTGTGTGTGTGTGTGTGTCTTTAGCTTTGTTTTGTTTTTGTTGATCTTTGTTTGGTTTTGTTTACTTAAAAAAAAAAAAACCTTCTTATTTCATTTTCCTTGTTATATTTTTGTTTGCCTCCCTCCCCTAGCCCATCTCTCTTTTTTTTTTTTTCCTTCACGTGTCTTTCCAATATAATTATTATTTTTGATTTTTCTAAAATCTTTCTCTCTTTCGTTGTAGACCTTTGTTCTTCTGCTGATCTCTGTCTGTCTCTTTATCCAGATTACGTTCGTGTTCCTTTTTGAGTTCCGGAACCTTTGGACTTTTTCGTGTTGTTTTTCTACGTAATACTTACTTCCGTTTGTTCTTTTTCTGCCGTGTCTTGAGTGGTTGACGTCACGATTTCCGCGAGAATTGCGTACGTGTCGTAGTAACTGCAATATGGTTGTGATTGGGGACGAATCTCAATTCATTATGGAATGCACGAATTTTAAAGATCTTTGTAATGAGTTCATTCCAAAGAAATATTTGAATCCAAAATATGTTTTTGTGCTTTACAATTTGTTGAAAGCAGGCAGGAGAGTGTGGTTTGAAACTGGGGAAATTCAACACACACACAAAAAGGAAAGATGACAAATATGATCTGACCACTATATTTTCTGTTTTTATCACCAGTTTCATTGTTCAGTTTATTTGTTGTTTGCATTTCAGTTTTTTTGTGCATAATACCAGTGTTGTTACTTTATGATTATCCTCTATACTCCAAGAGCGGTCAAAGGATTAAAACATTCTTGATTCGTATCTTTTAATCATTTCATTAGTTCAGTTGTTTATATATCTTTTAATCATTTCATTAGTTCATTTGTTTATATATCTCTTAATCATTTGTTTATATATCTTAATCATTTCATTAGTTCATTTGTTTATATATCTCTTAATCATTTGTTTATATATCTTAATCATTTCATTAGTTCATTTGTTTATATATCTATTCACCTCGGTTTGGTGTGGGGGTGGGGGGTAACATTCTGTTGTCAGGTGAAGGTCATTATATGTCGGTGTCGAAGGACTCTGCCTCCAATGATCCGGCCCAGGCGGTGATGGTGTCGGGGCTGCTGTCGAGATCTAACAATTACTGCCTGTCTCTGTGGTACGTCATCCCATCCGCAACCTCTGGGAGGGTACTCGTTAGCAGACAGGTGGGTCCGACGGTTTAGATCTTTGCATATGTGTGTGTGTGTGTGTGTGTGTGTGTGTGTGTTACAATATGTAATTCGCGTCTCTCCAGTGTTACACATGAACTAGCAAAACACTCAGACTGGTCTTCTCAGCGCAACGTATCTGTATTAATGACGAAGAGAGAGGAGGATGGCGATGATGATGATGATGATGACGTTGCTGTTATGGAGGTCCATTTAGGTTTTGGGACCTCGTGACAAGGCTGTACTCTAAGCTTCCTGTCATAATGATATCCCGGCGTCAACCCCGAATTTTGCACAGCGCTTAGAGCTTGGTCTCCGACCGAGGATAGGCGCTATATATAACTATCCGTATCAAAGCAGAATAATGGCGCGCAGGCTGGTGGTGTTCTTGTCTCTCTCCATATGGTCTGAGTCTTGCTATCGCAGCTGCTGTTATTGCGATCCTTGCCACGACCTCAGGATTCGAACCTTCAGCTGATGTCATGAAGCCAAGGCGACAATAATATGTGCAGGGCGACAATTATAGATGCCGCAACAAGAGGCTTTGTTACGGCGTACGTGTGCCAGTTAACGGTTGGCCATAATTATGCCCACACACCTACCAGCTTCGTCAGGACATAGAGATCGTGTTGGCTCAGAGCTATTGTCTAAAACAGCCAGCAAAACAGATTAGGAAGTCTGCTCAAAAACTGTTTGCAACAGAGATCGCGACATTGTCTTTGACATCAGTGCGCAGATTTTGTTTTTAAACAGCAAAAGCCTGTTACACTGAGTCAACAAGAGACAGGCAGAAAGAGACAGAACGCGAGTGCGAGTCAGAGAGCGAGAGACAGAGATAAGTGGAATAAAGGGAAGAGAGAGAGAGAGGATGATAAGCACACACGGACACATTGGCAGTCAGACACAGACACACAGACAGACACACACACACACGCGCGCGCACACACTAACACACACACGCACACACACACACTAACACACACACACACACACACACACCCGCCATATAGGCAGCCATACTCTGCTTTCGGGGGGGTGCATGCTGGGTATGTTCTTGTTTCCATAACCCACCGAACGCCGACATGGATTACAGGATCTTTAACGTGTGTATTTGATTTTCTGCTTGCGTATACACACGAAGGGGGTTCAGGTACTAGCAGGTCTGCACATATGTTGACCTGGGAGATCGGAAAAATCTCCACCCTTTACCCACCAGGCGCCGTCACTGAGATTCGAACCCGGGATCCTCAGATTGAGAGTCCAACGCTTTAACCACTCAGCTATTGCGCCCGTCACTGCATTTACAATACCGCTGCATCTAGTTTCACTTTTGCATTTACAATGTATAGGGGCCGACTGCTTCTCGCTTCACGGTTTTTGATTTTTTTTTTTTTTTTTAAGTAGTTAAAAAAAAAAAAAATTCATTTACAATACTGCATTCTCATTCTAATTTTGTAGTTACAATACGACATTTTTTTATTTTTATTTTTTTTTATTTTATAACTTCTGCTTTTACGATACTGCTTCTTGTTGACTCTCTTGTGTAATTAAAATGGGTCCATGTTATAACGCGGTGTTCAGTTGTCTTTATTATTATTATCATTATTATTATTAAAATTTTGCATTTCACTGTTGTGCATTCGCTTTGTTTTTTGTTGTCGTTGTTTTGTTGTTGTTGTTTTTTTTTTTACTTCTGCATTTACAATACTGCATCTCGATCGTAGTTTAAATCTTTTTTTGTATGTGTAATTTTTTACTTTTGCATTTACAATACTGCAATGACGTCTCTCAAACGCCGTGCACCAGGTCTTCGGAACGACAACCGGAACACTGGGAACCATCGCCTTCAGCCCTGGCGATGAGGATGGGGGTGAGAGGTGGCAGCACGTCAACTTCACCGTGCCTAGGTACTGGACCGACTACAACATCGCCATCACTGCCGACATGGGCCGATCCTCGGGGCCTCCCATGGTTCTGGATGACATCTCTCTCACAGCCGGTGCTGGATGTCAGTGAGGCGATGTCGG
Source organism: Babylonia areolata (assembly GCF_041734735.1). Lineage (NCBI taxonomy): Eukaryota > Metazoa > Mollusca > Gastropoda > Neogastropoda > Buccinidae > Babylonia > Babylonia areolata. Next base: position 32,419,334 of record NC_134889.1, read on the forward strand.
TAGGCCTCGTACCCACCCACCTTTCCTAACGAAAAACTAACAATGTTCAAATCCTCTAAATTTACTTAAGATTGACATCTCTCTCACAGTCGGTGCTGGATGTCAGTGAAGCGGTGTCAGCAGGCCTAGTACCCACCACCTTTCCTAAGGAAAAACTAACAGTTCCCAAATCCTCTAAATGTACCCTAAGATTGACATCTCTCTCACAGCCAGTGCTGGATGTCAGTGAAGCGATGTCAGCAGGCCTAGTACCCACCCACCTTTCCTAGGAAAAACTAACAGTTCAAATCCTCTAAATTTACCTTAAGATTGGCATCTCTCTCACAGCCGGTGCTGGTTGTCAGTGAAGGGATGTCAGCAGGCCTTGTACCCACCCACCTTTCCTAAGGAAAAACTGACAGTTCTCAAATCCTCTAAATTTACTTAAGATTGACATCTCTCTCACAGTCGGTGCTGGATGTCAGTGAGGCGATGTCGGTAGGCCTTGTACCCACCCAACTTTCCTTACGAAAAACTAACCATGTTCAAATCCTCTAAATGTACCTTAAGATTGACATCTCCCTCACAGCCGGTGCAGGATGTCAGTGAAGCGATGTCGGTAGGCCTAGTACCCACCCACCTTTCCTAGGAAAAACTAACAGTTCTCAAATCCTCTAAATGTACCTTAAGATTGACATCTCTCTCACATCCGGTGCTGGATGTCAGTGAAGCGATGTCAGCAGGCCTTGTGCCCACCCACCCTTCCTTATGAAAAAATGACAATGTTCAGTTCAGTTCAGTTCAGTTCAGTTCAGTAAAGCAATGTCAGTAGGCCTAGTACCCACCCACCTTTCCTAAGGAAAAACTAACAGTTCTCAAATCCTCTAAATTTACTTAAGATTGACATCTCTCTCACAGCTGGTGCTGGATGTCAAGTGAGGCGATGTCAGCAGGCCTTGTACCCACCCACCCTTCCTTACAAAAAACTGACAATGTTCAGTTCAGTTCAGCTCAGTTCAGTTCAGTAAAGCAATGTCAGTAGGCCTAGTACCCACCCACCTTTCCTAGGAAAAACTAACAACATCTAAATCCTCTAAATTTACTATAAGATTGACATCTCCCTCACAGCTGGTGCTGGATGTCAGTGAAGCGGTGTCAGCAGGCCTAGTACCCACCACCTTTCCTAAGGAAAAACTAACAATGTTCAAATCCTCTAATATTTACTGTGTCAGTGAAGCAATGTCAGTAGGCCTAGTGCCCACCCACATTTCCTAAGAAAAAACTTACAATGTTCAAATCCTCTAAATTTACCCTAAGATTGACATTTCTCTCAGTCGGTGCTGGATGTCAGTGAAGCAGTGTCAGTAGGCCAAGTACCCACCCACCTTTCCTAAGGAAAACTAACAACATTTAAATCCTCTAAATTTACATACAATTGACATCTCCCTCACCACTTGGATGTCAGTGAAGCAATGTCAGCAGGCCTATTACCCACCCATCTTTCCTAAGAAAAAACTAACAATTTTCAAATCCTCTAAATTTACCCAAAGATCTCTCTCACAGTCAGTGCTGGTTATCAGTGAAGCAATGTTAGTAGGCCTAGTACCCACCACTTTTCCTAGGAAAAACTAACACTGTTCAAATCCTCTAAATTTACTGCAAGATTGACATCTCTCTAACAGCTGGTGCAGGATGTCAGTGAAGCAATGTCAGCAGGCCTAGTACCCACCACCTTTCCTAAGGAAAAACTAACAATGTTCAAATCCTCTAAATTTACCCTAACATTGACATTTCTCTCAGTCTGTCTAAGATGTCAGTGAAGCGATGTCAGTAGGCCTAGTACCCACCAACATTTCCTAGGAAAAACTAACAACATTTAAATCCTCTAAATTTACTATAAGATTGACATCTCCCTCACAGCCAGTGCTGGATGTCAGTGAAGCAATGTCAGTAGGCCTAGTACTCACCACCTTTCCTAAGGAAAAACTAACAATGTTCAAATCCTCTAATATTTACTGTGTCAGTGAAGCGATGTCAGTAGGCCTAGTACCCACCCACATTTTCTAAGAAAAAACTTACAATGCTCAAATCCTCTAAATTTATCCTAAGATTGACATTTCTCTCAGTCTGTCCAAGATGTCAGTGAAGCAATGTCAGCAGGCCTAGTACCCACCTACCTTTCCTAGGAAAAAAAAAAACTAGCAATATTTAAATCCTCTAAATTTACTGTCAGATTGACATCTCTCTAACAGCTGGTGCTGGATGTCAGTGAAGCAATGTCAGTAGGCCTAGTACCCACCCACCTTTCCTAAGAAAAAACTAAGAATTTTCAAATCCTCTAAATGTACCTTAAGATTGACATCTCTCTCACAGCCAGTGCTGGATGTCAGTGAAGCAGTGTCAGCAGGCCTTATACCCACCCACCCATCCTTATGAAAAAATGACAATGTTCAGTTCAGTTCAGTGAAGCAATGTCAGTAGGCCTAGTACCCACCCACATTTCCTATGAAAAACTAACAACATTTAAATCCTCTAAATTTACTATAAGATTGACATCTCCCTCACAGCTGGTGCTGGATGTCAGTGAAGCAATGTCAGCAGGCCTAGTACCCACCCACCTTTCCTCAAAAAAAACCAACTAACAATTTTCAAATCCTCTTAATTTACTATAAGATTGATATCTCCCTCAGTCGGTGCTGGATGTCAGTGAAGCAGTGTCAGTAGGCCTAGTACCCACCCACCTTTCCTAAGGAAAACTAACAACATTTAAATCCTCTAAATTTACATACAATTGACATCTCCCTCACCGCTTGTGCTGGATGTCAGTGAAGCGATGTCAGCAGGTCTAGTACCCACACACCTTTCCTAGAGAAAATAAACAAAGTTCAAATCCTCTAAATTTACTGTGAGATTGGCATCTCTCTCACAGCCGGTGCTGGTTGTCAGTGAAGCGATGTCACTTGTACCCATCCACCTTTCCTAAGAAATACAATCAATGTTCAGATCCTCTAAAATTACTTAAGAATTAGTTAAAGACAGTCTGCATTCTTTGCTCTCAAAGTCCAAGAAAACAATAAAGAAAAGTTAACAGGATTGAAATATAATTTCTGTACGTTGTGCCTGCTTGTGCATGTGGATGTGTGTGTGTGTGTGTGTGTGTGTGTGTGTACATGTGTGTGTGTGCGTGTCTGTGTGTTTGAATATGAATGTGTGAATGCATATTGTGTATATGTGTCTGTGTGTCAGTATGAATGTATATCAGTGTTGTGTGTGTGTTTGTGTGTGTGTGTGTGTGAGAGAGAGAGAGAGAGAGAGAGAGTATGAATGTGTATTCATATTGTGTGTTTGTGAGTATGAATGTGTATGTATACAATATGTTGTGTGTGTGTGTGTGTGTGTGTGTGTGCCTGCATGTGTGCATGTGTGTGTGTGTGTGTGTGTGTGTGTGAGCAAAAGGCAAAAGTAAGAGAGTTGCCACTCTGTACCCATATCCACAAAATACACAGACACAATAACAGCAGACAACTTTTTTGTGTGTGTGATCACTTTTATTGAATGAGGAAAACGAAAAAGAGAAACATTTGGAATAAACTGCTGCAGTGGTTAAATTGTTATGGCATGACTTCCAGTACACATATCATTTGACACTAACATGCACAATAACATAACATCAATAATATCAGAGCGTCTGAGAGACAAGAGAGGAAATAATAATCATAATTCAATATTGCTACATCAGCAATAAATGCAAAATTAGTACAAATTAAGTACACAGCTCAGTTAACATTTCAACATGTAAAGAGAAAAAGAAGCGATACAAACAGAACCATGATTATTGGCAGGCAGTTATAATTATGACACTTTTCATGCAAACATGATTTAGGCAGCTAAGGAGTGCAGGAGAAAAAAAAATAACCCAGATATATTGTCGTAACAAAGCTCATACAACCATAATAGAATATGTGCCTGGCATTAACATATGAACATAAAACTCTGTCCACAGATTTTTTTATTATTTTTTTTTAGCATTTCAATTGAATCAAGGAGCCAAAAATCAAAAACAGAATATGTATGTGGCATTAACATATGAACAAAAACAAACAAACAAAACAAAACAAAACCCTCACCAACAAAATCTTCGACCTTCTCATCATCTTTTTAGCATTTCGATTTAAACTGAGAAGCCATGCTGCAAAAACAGAATAAATATGTATGTGGCATGAACATTATGAACAACAAAAATAAAACCACCAACAATCTTCTACCTTCTCAACATCTTTTTAGCATTTCAATTGAATCGAGGAGCCAAAAATAAAAATAAAAGGCGATGTGTGTGACATTAACATATGAACAACCTCCCCCCCCCTCCCTGCCCCCCCCCCCCCCCCCCAAAAAAAAAAACCCACCAACAAAATCTTCTACCATTTTGACATCTTTTTAACCTTTAGATTTAATTGAGAACTGCATGGCGCAGCAAAAACAGAAAATGTATGTGACATTATCATATGAACAAAAAAAGAAAAAAACAAACAAAAAAAAACCCACAAAGAAACAAACGAACAAACAAAATCTCCTATCTTGTCTAAATTACATATTCTTAACATTTTAATTTGATCAAGGAGCCAAAAATCAGAAACAGAATTTGTATGTGACATTAACATATGTAACCCCCCTCCCCCTTCCCCCACCCCAAATATTCTCCTACCCTTTTAGCATTTTCAAGGAGACAAAATTGAAAAATAAACAACAGAATAATGCTTGTGACATTAACATATGAACACAGTTGTACAAAGCATCTACTACCTTATCTAAATCTTTTTTTTCCATTTTTTTAAAAATATATATATATAGTGTTTTGTTCTAATCAAAGAGGAGGAGGAGGAGGTGCAGGAGGAGGACTTAAAAAGAAAAAGATTAAAAAAAAAAAAAAAAAGAAGAAAAAAGTCCACTATCACAAATCTCGTTGAAATGATGTTGGTGAGATTCAGCAACAGTCATCACTGGATAAAACAGCATGATGTTGGTCAGATTCAGCAACAGTCATCACTGGATAAAACAGCATGATGTTGGTCAGATTCAGCAACAGTCATCACTGGATAAAACAGCATGATGTTGGTCAGATTCAGCAACAGTCAGCACTGGATAAAACAGCATGATGTTGGTCAGATTCAGCAACAGTCATCACTGGATAAAACAGCATGATGTTGGTCAGATTCAGCAACAGTCAGCACTGGATAAAACAGCATGATGTTGGTCAGATTCAGCAACAGTCAGCACTGGATAAAACAGCATGATGTTGGTCAGATTCAGCAACAGTCATCACTGGATAAAACAGCATGATGTTGGTCAGATTCAGCAACAGTCAGCACTGGATAAAACAGCATGATGTTGGTCAGATTCAGCAACAGTTATTACTGGATAAAACAGCATGATGTTGGTCAGATTCAGCAACAGTCATCACTGGATAAAACAGCATGATGTTGGTCAGATTCAGCAACAGTCAGCACTGGATAAAACAGCATGATGTTGGTCAGATTCAGCAACAGTCAGCACTGGATAAAACAGCATGATGTTGGTCAGATTCAGCAACAGTCAGCACTGGATAAAACAGCATGATGTTGGTCAGATTCAGCAACAGTCAGCATTGGATAAAACAGCATGATGTTGGTCAGATTCAGCAACAGTTATTACTGGATAAAACAGCATGATGTTGGTCAGATTCAGCAACAGTCATCACTGGAAAAAACAGCATGATGTTGGTCAGATTCAGCAACAGTCAGCATTGGATAAAACAGCATGATGTTGGTCAGATTCAGCAACAGTTATTACTGGATAAAACAGCATGATGTTGGTCAGATTCAGCAACAGTCAGCACTGGATAAAACAGCATGATGTTGGTCAGATTCAGCAACAGTCATCACTGGAAAAAACAGCATGATGTTGGTCAGATTCAGCAACAGTCAGCACTGGATAAAACAGCATGATGTTGGTCAGATTCAGCAACAGTTATTACTGGATAAAACAGCATGATGTTGGTCAGATTCAGCAACAGTTATTACTGGATAAAACAGCATGATGTTGGTCAGATTCAGCAACAGTTATTACTGGATAAAACAGCATGATGTTGGTCAGATTCAGCAACAGTCATCACTGGATAAAACAGCATGATGTTGGTCAGATTCAGCAACAGTCAGCACTGGATAAAACAGCATGATGTTGGTCAGATTCAGCAACAGTCATCACTGGATAAAACAGCATGATGTTGGTCAGATTCAGCAACAGTTATTACTGGATAAAACAGCATGATGTTGGTCAGATTCAGCAACAGTCAGCACTGGATAAAACAGCATGATGTTGGTCAGATTCAGCAACAGTTATTACTGGATAAAACAGCATGATGTTGGTCAGATTCAGCAACAGTCATCACTGGATAAAACAGCATCACATTCCAGATAAAAGCCAAAAACAGCTATGGAGAAAAAGCAATGCACAATGAAAAAAATCAAATCAAATCAAATCAAATTAACAGTTTCTTTGGTCCACAGACTGCTGGAAGATTCTCTGATTTCAACCACACAATTTCACAGCTTATATGTCAAATAATAAAAAAAAAACCAAAATAAAATATCGAGAAAAAAAACAAACATCCTGACTGTCATGAACGATTCATCAATAAGTTCTGGAAGATTACAACTGATATGCAATGTCAAAAATGTGTGCGTGGTGTGTGTGTGTGTGTGTGTGTGTGTGTGTGCGTGCATGCACAAACCACAATCAAAAGTAGACACATAATTCATCACATGTTGTTCTTGTCTTGAATAAAAAAAATCCCCCCAAAAAAAATCAATTATTCACACACACACACACACACACACACACTCATTCATGCTAACACATTTGCTTATTGTATACTTCAAGATTTTGTCTGTATGAATGAGGCTGCCAGTTCTTCTTCTACTGAAATGTTAATAAATGTAAAGCAGCACACTGATATAGTCTGGATTTTAGACACCATGTAAACTGCAAAGAAAAGACAAATGACACAAATTAAAGGGGGGAAAAAAAGAAGGAAAAAAGAAACCACCACCACCAAACCTTAAAAAAAAAACTGTAAAAGGCAAATTTGGGGTGAAGGAGAGAAATAATAATAATTTTTTTTTTTTAAAGCAGCAGCTTGTATCCTTTTCAGACAATAAAAAAACAGAGATGTTAATTCTACACCCCATACTGTTGCCGACACAGCAACAATCCTTTCAATTTCACTTTCTCAAAGGAGGCTTGACTACATTCAAAACAAATCCATACATATATATATATATGCTACACCACATCTGCTGGGCAGATGCCTGACCAGCAGCAACATAACCCAACATGCTTTGTCAGGCCTTGAGTACATGCATATGTATTTATGTGTCCACCAGAGTGGATATCTTCCACAGAGGACAACACTTACACTGCCTCTTCCACAGAGGACAACACTTACACTGCCTCTTCCACAGAGGACAACACTTACATTGCCTCTTCCACAGAGGGCAACACTTATGTTATTTGGTTTAATTACATTTTTTCCTTTTTTTATTATCACATTTCAAAAAGTTATCATCTACCTATTTGTTTATTTGGTTTAATTACATCTTTTCCTTTTTTTTTTATTATCACATTTCAAAACGTTATCATCTACCTATTTGTTTATTTGGTTTAATTACATCTTTTTCTTTTTTTTATTATCACATTTCAAAAAGTTATCATTTACCCATTTGTTAATTTGGTTTGATTATTTCATTTCATTTCCTGTGACTATTTTACACAAACCTAACCCAAAGTGAGGCTCTCAAGGCCTGACCAGTGCATTAGGTTTGTGTGAAGGTCTGGTATCTGCTGGTCTTTTGTTGTATTTTAACCCCAATGTGGTGTATCCTCTGACGCCTTTTATAAACTGGAACCGAACGTTTGTTATTATGCCATATCATAAGGGGCTTTTCTTTGTGCATGCGTGTGTATGTATGTGTGTGTGTGTGTATACACCAGTATGTGTGTGAGTGTGTGTGTGCACCAGTATGTGTGTGTGTGTGTGTGTGTGAGACACGGAGAGAGAGAGACAGAGTGAAAGAAAGAGAGAGTGCATGTGTGTGTGAATGAGTGCGTGTGTGTTTGTGAGAGACAGTGTGTGTGTGTGTGTGTGTGCACATGTGGTGTGTGTGCATGCATGTGTATGTGTGTGTGTGTGTGCACATGTGGTGTGTGTGTGTGTGTGTGTGTGTGTGTGTGGATGTGAACATACTCAGTGGCTGACAGGAAGACAGGGTATGGGGGGAATGGGAGTGAGGCACTTATACCTGTAAACAAGTGTAAATGAATAAAACATTCTAAAAATAGATATGCAGCAACACACACACACACACACACACACACACACACACACACATACATAAATAATGTAAGAATTTTCAATTATTGTTTTTCTAGATATGGGAAGACAAGTAAAAACACTGATGCTTAAAAACAACAAGAACAACAACATAAAAAACAACAACAAGGTATCACTTAGCTATGTGCATGATTTGCACATGTGTATGCAAAATGTGTTCCAAAGAAAACACGCTTATGAAACCATAAATCTAAACAAACAATCTTTCTTTCACTTCAGTCATACTCCAGTATGCTGTGTTTTAAAAAAATAACAAAGATCTGTTTTCAACATTGCTGCCTAACGGTTCTAAAAATCAGATTTTTTACAGTTGTTAGAAAATAAAGAATACCATTTAAAAAACAAAACAAAAAAACAACAACAACCCCAACATTACTCCTGGAACTCTTCTGGAAGACAAATAGTCTGAATTGTTTTGAGATCTGAACAACAGTGGTCCCATTCCAATTATTGTCACATTACCCAAAATCAGATGAACTATACAAAAAACAAATAAAAAACAGACAGTTCCACTTTCTGGGTCAAAATCCGTTCCAGTCAAATGGAGGAATGAGTGAAGGCTTGCTTACAACACTTTTCTTAAAAACTGACGCACATGGGTAGTCATAAGTGGAGTGATGGCCTAGAGGTAACGCGTTCACCTAGGAAGCGAGAGAATCTGAGCGCGCTGGTTCGAATCACGGCTCAGCCGCTGATATTTTCTCCCCCTCCATTAGACCTAGTGGTGGTCTGGACACTAGTCATTCGGATGAGATGATAAACCGAGGTCCCGTGTGCAGCATGCACTTAGCGCACGTAAAAGAACCCACAACAACAAAAGGGTTGTTCTTGGCAAAATTCTGTAGAAAAATCCACTGCGATAGGAAAAATAAATAAAACTGCACGCAGGAAAAAATACAAAAAAATGGGTGGCGCTGTAGTGTAGCGACGCGCTCTCCCCGGGGAGAGCAGCCCGAATTTTACAAGGAGAAATCTGTTGTGATAAAAAGAAATACAAATACAAATAAGTTTCTCTCTCTCTTTCTCTGTCTCACTCTCTCTCACACACACATACACACACACATACTTCCATAACAACATCAAGAAAAATACAATAATGCCCTTAAAGCGAGGAAAAAAAAGAAAAAAAAAGAAAAGAAAAAGGAGGCACTTGAACAAAAAGACGTGTCGGGGATGGAGAGAAAGTGACAGGGGAGACAATCATTATCATTGCAGTTTTCAGCCCTGCCATCCACAAAGGGCAATACACTTCGTGACAGCCGCAGTAAAAACAGTTCATGAGCTATTGCTTGTTACTAACTCTTTCACGTTTCTGTGCGAAAAACTCTCCCCAGAGCCAGATATTTCAGACTGGACGCTCTCTCAGTCATATGATTCAGTTCGTGTCAAAACGACACAGTGAACTTATTCACCTGACACTTGGTCAAGGGGGGGGGTGGGGGGGGGGGTGCAGGGAGGGGGGGGGGGGGGATGGCATTACCATTAAACTATGATTCATATCTTGATGCGATGTCCAAAGTTTTGCTTAGCCAACATCTGTCCTGTTAAATAAAAAAAAAATAAATAAATAAAATAAAAATTATATATTTATGAAAGGATTTCTTCCACTCTTTATTTTGTGGGATGAAAAATTTTCTTTTTTGAGACAAGAAAATTTGCTAGTGTACCAAAAAAAAAAAAAAAAGAAAAAAAAAAGTAAACATTACAAGTCAATGAAGTGGATTTGTTTCTATAACACATTTCATCCTGTTTATCTGTCAATAGATTAATAATTAAACATGAAGGATAAGCAGAGTCAAAACCAAAGCATGGAAGAAATGAAGCAAAAATAATATATTTTTTTCAAAAATCTGTGTGCACAGACGATGCACCCCGTGTGTGTGTGTGTTTGTTTTTGGTTTTTTTTTCATGTGTGCAAAAAAATGTTAACACAGAGTCAGCTGTAACTGTGCTCGGTTTACCCACACCATTGTATCATCAAACCTCCAGTCAAACCTCCAGTCAAAAAACAACAATAACAAACAAACAAAAAAAACACAAAAAAAACCAGGTTGCATATCACTTGAGGGGAAAAATAACAGATCAATTAAAAGTACCTGATCGATAAAACAATTAAAGAATGTCCAAAAATCCTTCTCTTTTTTTTTCCCCTCCATAATGACATCCTGTAAGGAACACTACAGCCTCCTCTCTTTGTTCAAATCTTCTCAAAAAAAAAAAAAAAAAAAAAAAAAAAGATCATTGCATTTGGTCCCCTGATGTATAAAGTCAGTATCAAAATAAATGCAAGGGAAGGAGAGGAAGAAGTGGCTTTTACATTTACACACAGAAAAAAAAACCCAACACAGAACAAAAAAAAAACAAAAAAAAACAACAACACAGGAACATTCTGCAAGCCGTAAAATTACTGCAACCGCATTCATTAAAGCCTCTCAACAACAACAAAAACAACAACGAAAAGGATATTAAAAGATAGATGTGATTATGGAAAACAGAAACATTGATGTATTTTTGTTGTATTTTAACAGATAAAGCAAACAATCAAGTAAACTAACAGCAAAAAAAGAAAAAAAGAACTAAACACTCAATGTCCAATTCACCATTTCTGATTCTTTTGAAACAGAATGAAACCAAGATAACCATGTTCCATAATGAACAAATTCACAATCTACAAAAAAACAAAACAAAAAAAAAAAAAAAAAAAAAAAACTTAACCTTGATTTTTCAGCCTTTTGACAAAATATAAAGCTTACATGTGGGGCTTAAGTTTGAAATTTGTTGACCTATGTGCATGCACAGGCTGTAATGTGCATTTGTACCTCTATTGGTTTAACATGATGGACATGCTCATGGCTTTCATACACCAGGCACTTGACAAATATTCTTTCTTATAATTGGGCACAATAGCTGAATGGTTAAAGCGTTGGACTTTTAATCTGAGGGTCCCGGGTTCGAATCTCAGTGACGGCGCCTGGTGGGTAAAGGGTGGAGATTTTCCGATCTCCCAGGTCAACAGATGTGTATACACATGCAGAAGATCAAATACGCACGTTAAAGATCCTGTAATCCATGTCAGCGTTCACTGAGTTATGGAAACAAGAACATACCCAGCATGCACACCCCTGAAAATAGAGTATGGCTGCCTACAAGATGGGGTAAATAAAATGAAAAAAAAAGGGTCATACACATAAAATGTTACATGTTTGTCTGAGTGTGCATGTGTGCGTGCCTGAAACCTGTTTGAATGACACAGTAAAACGAATGATGAGCGCCCAGTGGCAGCCGTCAGTCAGCTCTACCCAGGTAGGCAGACTGTTGTGCAAATGTCCCGTGTTTGTGAAGCGCTTAGAGCTTGGTCTCTGACTGAGGATAGGCGCTATAGAAGTATCCATATCAATCAATCTGGGGAGTTCACAGGCTTGGCTGGCTTCCATGTCAAACTGATGTGGAAAATCCATTCTGATGTGGAGTGTTGGCCGAGCGGTAATGCGTCTGCCTTGCATGCCAGAGAATCTGGGTGCAGTGGTTCGAACCCCACAGTCGCTGAGCATTTTCTCCCCCTCCGCTAGACCTCAAGTGGTGGTCCCTTCACTAGTCATTAAGGATGAGACAATAAACCGAGGTCCTGTGTGCAGCATGCTCTTAGTCTTAGCACATGTAAAAGAACCAACAGCAACAAAAGGGTTGTCCCTGGCAAAAATTCCTGTAGAAAAATCCACTTCGAAAGGAAAACAAACAAAAATTGCTGGCAGAAAAAATACCCCGCCTCCCCCCCCCCCCCCCCCCCCCCAGCCCATCCCTAAAAAAAGGGTGGTGCTTTCAATGTAGCGACGAACTCTTCCTGGGGAGAGCAGCCCGAATTTCACACTGAGAAATCTGCTACAACAAAATAAGAAGTACAGCTCCAAGCAGCTTTTTGCCATAGACTGAATGTGAATGCTCTAAAAGAAAAAAAAAAAAAAAAAAAGAGAGAAAAAAATCCTTGAAAATATTCCTTGTGACCCCGGTACACTTGGTAATAAAGACATATTCTGTTTAGTGAATGTGGCTTGTGTCAAAAAAGAAAAGCAAAAGAGAAAAAAATAGAAGAAAGAAAAAAAAATAAGCGGCTTGTAGATTGTAAATCATGGCATGTACAGCAAATTCAAAAAGTGACCAGAAGATACTGTATAATATGAGTCAGTTATGAAACTAACATAAATAAAAAAGGTTTTCTTTTTTTTTATATTTAAGACAGGAGACTGGTATATTATATCACTACAAAAACAAGATCACATTTACTCAAAACATTCATGATATAAATGTTGATAACAAAAACGTTGCATAATGTGTGGTAGGATTTACTTCCCCTTCCATGGAGGCTTGTGACAAGCAGAACAGCCCGCCGTGCGTGCGTGTACCCTGAGCTACACGCGTTTTCGGTCTGTCAGCACACGTATGATGCTGCCTGAGCCTCCAACTGCAAACGTCTGCAACGAAGATCAAAATGGAAATGATTTGTGTATTCTTGAAAAAAAAAAAAAAAAAAAAAAAGAAAAAAAGAGGATACATCTCTTCTGGCTACCTATCACGTAATATTCAGACGTGCATCTATTACATGTTGTTACCAGTTCTGATGCAACATTAGCATGTTATATTGATTCTTTTTCTCTGTGTGTGTGTGTGTGTGTGTGTGTGTGTGTGTGTGTGTGTGTGTGTGCATTTTCTTTCTTGGTTGTGAATTGTTTGTTCTTTTTTTTTCTTTCTTTCTTTTTTTCACCTTTGCTTTTGTTAGGCTACGTAATGTATGGTCAGCTGAATGTGTTTTTTGTTCTTCATATCATGTAACAAATGAATAAAATAAATAAATAAATATATTAAAAAAAAATTTCAGAAACATAATGATGTAGGTAATGATTATGATAATGATGATGATGATGCTAATGATGTGTGTCTGTGTGTATTACCCAACAAACAAGTTAAAGAAAAAAAAAAAAAAAAAAAAATCACACAAATAAACAAATACATGTCTGTGCATGTGTATGTATACCTGTGTGTGTGTGTGTGTGTGTGTGCGAGTGTGTGTGTTTATTACCTTACCAACAATTAAGTAAAACAGAACAAAACAAAAACAAAACAAAATAAAACACACACAAAAAAAACTCACACAAATAAACAAATACATGTCTGTGCATATGTGTGTGTGTGTGTGTGCTTGTGCATGCGTGTGCTCGTGCACGCGCATACATGCGTGGTGTAGGTTACCTAACGAAAAATAAGTTAACTCACTCAGTACGGCCAGTCCTCTCTTCTTCTCTACACAGACCCCTCGGATGTGCAGTGGGTGTCTGAATGACCCAACCTTTAGCTTCCGTCGTCAGAATTGTGGTATTCTTTGTCAACATTCACGTCTTCAGTATAAGAGCCTTCCGCTTGGAATATTTTGATGATGGTAATTGGGATGAAACGCTGTTAACGTCGTCTCTTTCGCCGTTCGTATGGAGAGAGTTAAAACAACCACAAAATACCACCACACACAAAATAAATCACACAAATCAGCCGACACAAACCTTTTCATGCCAGGTGAGCAGAACAGCGCTGCTCCCATCGGTGGGGAACTCAAAGCCTCTGTAGATGTACTTCATGAGCATGTCCACGTTTCTGGCGTCCAGTGACTTCACCGCTTTGTCGATCTCGGCCGTCTTGAAGGAGGACAGCACCCGCACTGCCGTGTTGGTGGCACGGTCCTGCACACACACATGCACACACACACACACATACACACACACATACACACACACACACATGCACACACACACATGCACACATACACATACACACATGCACACATACACACATGCACACACACACGCACACACATGCACACATACACACACATGCACACACACACACACACACACGCACACACACACACACTTAAATCAACGTCATAAATATGAAATGTCATCACATGGATACTTTCATTTAGAAATTGGAAAAAAAAAGAAGAAAGAAATGTTATAATACTTATATGGATACTTTTTTTCCCCCAGTAAATGAAAAATATTATTTCATATACTTAGTATATCCAAGTTTTACCATGTATGAAAAAACTATGCTTATATTATCAAAACAGAACAAACAAACACAAAAAAACCCTTAAAAAAAAAAAAAAATCAAGTGGAATACATTGTACTGAATTATATTGAGTGCATGCTGCACACGGGACCTCGGTTTATCGTCTCATCCGAATGACTAGCGTCCAGACCACCACTCAAGGTCTAGTGGAGGGGGGGGAAATATCGTCGGCTCAACCGTGATTCGAACCAGCGCACTCAGATTCTCTCGCTTCCAAGGCGGACGCGTTACCTCTAGGCCATCACTCCACTCCACTATTGTATTACTCTTTTGTCAAAACCGATGTCTCCCCAGGGAGAGCATGTCACCACAATGCAGTCCCACTCATTTTGTTTCTTTTTTTCTGTCTGCAAGACTGTATTTGTTTCCCTATCAAAGTGCTTTTTTTTTTTTTTTTTACTACATAATTTTACCAGGAACAACCCTTTCGACGCCATTGGTTCTTTTACCTGTGCTAAGAGCATGCTACACACAAGGACCTTGATTTATCATATCAACTGACTAACTGGCACCAGACCACCAATGAAAGCCTATAGTGGAGGGATAGAAATAGTGGTCTGTGCATGTGTGGTTTTTTGAACCTGTGCACTCAGGCTGCCAATCCATGTACGCAGATGCTAAGATAGGTAAGAAGCCACCCTGGGGGAGATGCTCACTACTCAGTCTGGCTCCACGACTAGGCCATTGTTGTCGTCAGTAGGGAGCCTAGTAGTGGTGTCCTGGGCATGTTACACCAGAAGAGGCACAACCGAACACCACTCCAAAGTGACTCAACATCAGTGCAGGGTCTCCTCTGATGTGTGGCCTAATGGCGACCTAACAACAATGGGGACTGTGACAGACTATCTGGTGTTGTTGCTGTGTATGAGAGGGAGGTGCAGCAGGGGTGTGGGGGGCAGGGTGTGGGGGGGGGGAGGACTTGGAGTGAGCAGCGTGGGAGGAATGCTACAGAAATGGTGCAGATGATCGGGCAAAAAAAGGTAAGACCAAAAAAAAAAAAAAAAAAAAGGTAAGAAAAAAAGGTAGGATCTTACCTTGACAGCCTGGTTCTTTGAAGCCACCGGGGCACAGGTCAGCACCAGCTTGAGAGCGTCCAGGTTTTTACCTGTGATTCTAGGTTAAGGACAACAAACTGCAACTGACAAACGCTGCAGCGGAGTGGTTAAAGTGTTGGACTTTCAATCTGAAGGTCTCGGGTTCAAATCCCAGTAACACTAACAGTGCCTTGGGTAAAGGGCGGAGGTTTTTCTGGTCTCCCCGGTCAAAATTATGTGCAGACCTGCTAGTGCCTGAACCCCCTTCGTGTGTATATGCACGCAGAAGATTAAATGCGCACGTTAAAGATCCTGTAATCCATGACAGTGTTCGGTGAGTTATGGAAACAAGAACATACCCAGCATGCATGCCCTTGAAAACTAAGTATGGCTGCCTACATGGCGGGGTAAATAAACAAAACGGTCATACACATAAAATGTTACATGTCTGCCTGATTGTGTATGTGTGCATGCCTGAAATCTGATTGAATGACACAGGAAATGAATGATGAGCGCCCAGTGGCAGCTAACAGTCAGCTCTACCCAGGTAGGCAGCCTGTTGTGCAAATGACCCCCAGTTAGTAAAGCACTTAGAGCTTGGTCTACGACTGAGGATAGGTGTATATAAGTATCCATATCAAGTGAAATCAAACAGTAGGTTCTTCTACATCAACATCAACTGTGTGTGTAATGCTGAGTGCAGTATATATATATATATATATATACATATATACATACATACATAGAGAGAGAGAGAGAGAGAGAGAGAGAGAGTTCACGCTCTCTTCGTGTCCTGGGCACTGCTGCTTGCAGAAAGCACTGAGGTAAATACCAAGACAGGTGGTAAAAAAAAAAATAAAAAAAAAAAAATTCAACAGCAGTATAGGCTCTTCATGTCTTTAAAACTTGTATTCTAAAAAAAAAAAGCAGCACATTTTCGCTGCAAAAACAGCTTCTTCAGGCAAGGGTACAGAAGTGAAAGCTTCACAGGCTGGTTAAATAGCAAACAGTGAGTAAAAGTCAGGTATTTACATATATATTCACATATTTTATATCATATATATATATATATATATACACACACATACATATAGGCCACAGAGAGAGAGAGAGAGAGAGAGAGAGAGAGAGAGAGAGAGAGAGAGAGAGAGATGTATCAGTTTCAGTTTCAAGGTGGTGTCAGTGCATGTGGACAGATCCATGTACACACCACACCACATCTGCTGTGCTAGGGGAAAATGTGCATACATATATATGTATCACTATTACGATGTAATGGCACAGCATTGTGCAATGTATTGTACTGTATCTTATTCTCTTGTTCAGATGGGTGCACAATATATCATATCTTAAAATATTTCATTTTTGGCATACAACTAAGTATAAGGCAGGTAATTTCCATTTGGATAACTAAGGATTATCATACTGTATTGTATTGTACTACACTGTGTATAAAGTTGTAATCTTGTATTGTATTGTATTGTATTGTATTGTATTGTATTGTACTACATTGTATTACTGTAATGTATGTCACTGTTTTGATAATCTAGTGTCTATAACCTTCCTGCAGTTAGTGCAAGTCAAGGACAGACAAACTTCTTATGAGCTGCATTATGTGTTGTATGTACTGTATGTGATAAACTGCAGGAAATCATGTAAAACTGAACTGTATTTCATTGCACCATGTACAACTATCAGAGACCAAACCAAACAAAACATAGGCTGTACAGGTTCTGAAAAATAATGACCAATCCTCAGTCCTGCCCTCTTTTATCAAGTGTCATTCGCAAAGCTGCTGTGGAAACTGTGTTACATTGTGAAACCAGAAGTTCAAAACTGTTATGAATATATCATTTCTGCCTTTGATGTTAATCACTTTCATACAACCAATCTTTAATTAGTCTGCACAAAGGTGCTGATACAAAATAATTTTGGTATCTGGTGACTTCATTGTCAGCTATGGTGTGCAGTTGAAAAATTATCCTGTAAAGAAAAGATCAAAGTTCCAACGCATATACTGGGACCTTGTCAAAACTTATCATTGATAACTGCAGAACGTTAGGTAGAAAATGAGATAGAAAATGAGAAATCAAGAAAAATACATATGAAATGTAACTGTTCTCAGTGAATAAGAATAGGATACAAAAAAAAAAAAAAAAAAAAAAAGTACACACCATATCAGTAAGACTGAAAACACTTAAACAATATTTGAAAGAAACCTAAATAAAAGTAATGACAATAGAAATGATAATCAAGTGATCTGCTCCATGAATCACCATCATGATCATCATTTTCCTTTTGAAAAAGATAGCTCTTTTTTTCACTTTATCGTTTTTAAGACTCATTCGATCCACACACACACACACACACACGCTACGCATCCCAGTGCGGGAACACACACATACACAAACACACACACCAATACAGTGCCAGAATAATAACAATAACAACGATGATAATATTAACATCAAAATACGAGTCGAAATCCACTGAAAATGGGTTATCGTTTCACACATGCACAAAAACTGCCGGTAAAATAGGTGCAATAATTATTCAGGATGCTAAAATAGGACTTGCTCTTGGTAAATCACATACTTTAACAGATATTACCGTCAATAATTACATACAACAGAATGGGAAAATAAATTTAAAAAAACAAACCCACAAGGATATTGCGCTAGCAGGGTGTTTACTTCCGCGTCGTTAGCGCCCTGGGAGTCTGCAGAATCCACGTCTGCTTCATTCTCGTCCACGTATTTATCTTCGTCATACTGGTCCACATCCACTTTCCGAAATTTACTCGACCCAGTGTTTTTGGCCATGATGAAAAGAGAGCTGCTGTTGTTTTTTTCAAGCTGAAACTCGAAAGCTTTTTCCCTATCTGAATAGCAGACAACTTTTTGTGGCCTAAAAACAAGCCGGAAGTTCTTTTTCTTATCTACCCTGAGTTGCAACAAGGGGGCATCTTTTCTTTACTTTTTTTTCCTTTTTTCTTATCCCTTTCAAAATTTTTTTTAAAGTGTGCACCATATACCAATTGATTTTTCAATATTTGTTATGAACAAAAACAATGAAATATTTTATTCGATCTCGGGAGAAAGTAAAATTCTTTATAGCTATTTCCGGTAGGTTTGCTCTTCCGCACACATCAACAAAGAACCATGGTACGTGTTGGTGTTGGCTAGTATTTTTGTCATCACTTGAAATGTTTTCTGATTGATCAAGCATTTGTCGATATATTTGCATTTCATTCCGTGTATAATTCTGTAGTTTACTTGCAGCTGGATTAAACAACAACAACAAAAATGACAGAGAAACTGAAACAAAAATAATGGGGAAAACGAAAGTAGAACAGAAAACAGGAACAGATGCAAAAATGAAAGTAGAACTGTGTGTTGCTTCGAATGGCAAGAATTGTTAACTTTATTCGACAAATTTCATGTGTTTCAAAAAGAGCTTGTGTATATCTGTTTTTGTAACTATGATGCTGCTTGTTGTCGAGATTCATCATGCAGTTCCAAAGTCAACTGTAGACTTGTGCTTTGGTGGAATGTCTGTGGGTGTAGAGATTGACAATTCAAGGAGTGAGTCTCTGCTGGTTGGGCTGTTGCTGCGCATGTTGTTGTCATCCGAGCGTTGTCTGTCCTTGTGCCTGTCCTGTCTCTCTCCCTGGGTCTGCAGTCTCTCCTCCCCTCTCTTAAATTACGTGCTGGCTCTTTCTGGTTGAAACTGCATGTTTGGTGCATATCTGTTATGCATATGTGGGTGTATGTGTGAATGTGTGTCTTCATGTTTTACATTTATTTGCATATTTATCATAATTGTTGTCTTTTTTTTGTTATTTATTTATTTATTTATTTATTCATCACAGTATTACTACTACTACTACTACTACTACTACCTTTTTATATTATATTTATTTATTTATTTACTTATTTATGTACGCTTATCTATTATTTATTCACCTTTTTTTTCTTTTCTTTTTTTTCTCAAGGCCTGACTAAGCGTGTTGGGTTACGCTGCTGGTCAGGCATCTGCTTGGCAGATGTGGTGTAGCGTATATGGATTTGTCCGAACGCAGTGACGCCTCCTTGAGCTACTGAAAACTGAAAACTGAAACTCTTCCTGGTTGAAGTCACAGCGATCCTCTGCTGTCTCCTCCTGTTGATTGATGTCCGTGCCAAGCACTCGCCTTTTAGGGCAAGAGTTGGAATCGAACCGAGACCCTCGACGGACACTGTATTGGCAGATAAACCGTCTTAACCATTCTGCCACCTTCCTCGATCATTTGAGGGTCTGGCTTTGATTCCTGGTTTCGCCTTTTCTCTCAGGTTTGACAGGAAAATCAAACCAAGTGTCTCGTCATTCAGCTGAGTTGATAAACCAAGCCCGGGTCCTATGTGCAGCACACACTTGGGGCATTGAAAAAGAACCTACGGTAACACTAGTGTTGTCCTCTGGCAATATTCTGTTGAAAAATCCACCCGGCCTAATAGGTACACAAAAAATATTATTATTATTATTATTATTATTATTATTATTATTATTATTATTATTATTATTATTATTATTACTATATTGTTATTATATTTATATAGGGCTGAATCATGTGCAGAGACAAATCAAAGCGCTTTCGCACCAGTCATTCAAACGCATGCATAACTCTTAAACTGGAAAAAACAACAAACAAACAAAAAAACAAAACAAAAACAAAAAAAAAACAAAAAACAACAACAAAAAACAACAACTGAAGACTAGGAAGAGGCAGGGAAGGGAGGCTATTTTGGGAAGAGGTGAGTTTTAAGGCCAGACTTGAAAGAGCTGAGTGTGGAGACCTGACGAATATAAGTGCATGCTGTCACGGCCTGACTATATGGTGCTGGTCAGGAACCTACCTAGCAGATGTGATGTAGCGTATATGGATTTGTTTAAATGCAGTCATGCCTACCTGAGAAAGTGAGACTGAGACTGAAAGAATTGTGGCAGTGTCAGCAACAGTCTTAACGGGGCGCAGATTTGTTTAAATGTAGTGATGCCTCCGAGAGTCACTGAAAATGAAACTCATGATAATTGTGATTATTGAATGTTGTCTGGATTTATTACTGATAAGTTGACTAACCATTGTGTTGAACTAAATATGATTCAAATCATGCAAATGATAATTGAAAATTATTGACGGGCGCAATAGCCAGGTGGTTAAAGTGTTGGACTTTCAATCTGATGGTTCCAGGTTCAAATCTTGGTAACGGCGCCTGGTGGGTAAAGGGTAGAGATTTTTTCAGTCTCTCAGGTCAACATATATGCAGACCTGTTAGTGTCTGAACCCCTATCGTGTGTATACGCACGCAGAAGATCAAATACACAAGTTAAAGATCCTGTATTCCATTGCAGTGTTCGGTGGGTTTTGGAAACAAGAACATACCCAACATACCCACCCCCATCCCCCACCCCTTCCCCGAAAACAGAATATAGCTGCTTAAATGGCAGGGTAAATAAACAAAATGGTCATACACGTAAAATTGTACATGTCTGTATTATGTATGCGTGACTGAAAACCTGATTGAACGACATAGGAAACGAATGATGAGCGCCCAAAAGGCAGCCGTCAGTCGGCTCTACTCAGGTAGACAGCCTGTTGTGAAAATGACCCCGTGTTTGTAAAATATAATTCAAATTATGGAAATGATAATTGAAAATTATAGAATTCTTTTGCAGGCAAAGGTAAAAGCCAGGGAGCTGCAAGGTAGGACGAAAAAGGAACTTGTCAAGCAAGTGAATGACCTGAAAATGGTATGTCTTCTCTGTGTGTGTGTGTGTGTGTGTGTGATTTTTTTCTATACTGTTTTCATCTCACATGCAAACTATATGCAAAAAAAATCTTAGTGAATGCTGACCTCATTTCACCTGCAATATTCTACGTTGGAATCTGTCTTGCTTATCTCGTACACGGCACAGTTTCTCAAATCATTGACCGTC
>NC_134889.1:32443367-32470867 GCF_041734735.1 Babylonia areolata
CGCGCGCGCGTGTGTGTGTATACTTTTTTTCTCCCTCAATACCCCCCCCCCCCCTTTATATATATATATATATATATATATATATATATATATATATACATATATATATATATTTCTTTTGCGTTGACAAATGAGAATATTGTCATGGAATGGCCAGGCTGTTTATCTCGAGCCGTTGCAGTGGTGAATACTGATAATAGTTTGAAAAATGAACTTTTCTGTTTTTTAGTTTGTAAATTTGAATTGAATATGTTTCAGAATAGTGGATTTAAAAAAAAAAAAAGAAGTAAAAACAAACAAACAAACAAACAAACAAACCCCCAAAACAATCAAACGACCCCCCCGCCCCCCCCCCCCCAAAAAAACAACAACACCCCCCCCCCCAAAAAAAAAACACCCAAAAACAAAAAAAACAAAAACAAAAACAACAACAACCCATTTTGTTGTCTCTTGTGTATGCATGCACACAACTAAATAAATCATTGTGGATTTCTACACATTTTTTGTTGTTGTTGTTTAGCCAGGAATAACCCAAACTGTTGCTTACTGTTAACAGTAACTGAGTAAACGAAAGACTGCTTGATCCAATGAACAAAAAGTTGTGACCATCTTCATCCTCATTATTATCATCATTATCATTATCATTACCATCATCATCATCATCATTATCCTCCTCCTCCTCATTATTACTGTTATTATTGTTATTATATTATCCTTTCGCCGCTTCGTTAGGGTCGGTGACAGGGGAGGACATAAAGGATAATCTCACCATCAGTTGAGCTACCAGAGATCAGAGAGACTAGTTTCAGTTTCAGTAGCTCAAGGAGGCGTCACTGCGTTCGGACAAATCCATATACGCTACACCACATCTGCCAAGCAGATGCCTGACCAGCAGCGTAACCCAACGCGCTTAGGAGACTAACAAAATGTATTCGATTTTAAGTTTTGATAAACCTTGTCCCCCGTGGTAGAGACTTTGCAATGCAGACCCGGGTTCCTGCTGTTGATATGAACAGTAAGTTTTGTCATTGTAGTTTCAGTTTCAGTTTCAGTAGCTCAAGGAGGCGTCACTGCGTTCGGACAAATCCATATACGCTACACCACATCAGCCAAGCAGATGCCTGACCAGCAGCGTAACTCAACGCGCTTAGTCAGGCCTTGAGAAAAAAAGAAAAAAAAAGAAAAAGAATTTTTTTTTAAAGTTAAAAAATAAAAAAATAGGGAGTGAATAAATAATAGATAAATACATTAAAAAAAATAACTACTACCACTACTAATAATATGTATAAGGCGCAAACACTTGATGAAGTCATTTTTGTCATTGTTAATCTTGAGTAACATGGAAGTGGATGAATATCTAGCATAAAAGCATCATAAAACCAACAGCAAAAAAATAATTTAAATCCTTTTAGAACATTTGTTTCTTCGGCTGTCAGTGAACTCTTGTCAATGAAAACAATGACCTTCTTTTATTTTAAGTATATGCATGATTACTACTTTAAATTGTTCAACTCAACATGAAAGTGTTGCTTGATAACAGAGGAATCGCCATAATTGTTTCAGATCATAATAATATAAAGAAAGAAGAAGAAGAAAAAAAAAAGGAATGTGACCAAAAGGACATTGGGAGGATAGATGTAAAACATTTTGCATGTCATTAAAATGCTGTATAAGAATATATTTTATAAAAATTAATGTGCAGTCATATTTATGTTTCATCAAACTAACACATGCTTTCGTCATCGGTTAAAAACTCTCTCCATACGAACGGCGAAAGTATCGACGTTAACAGCGTTTCACCCCAATTACCACCATCAAAATATTACAAGCGGAAGGCTCTTACACTGAAGAGGTGAATGTTGACAAAGAATACCACAATTCTGACGATGGAAGCTAAAGGTTGGGTCATTCAGACACCCACTGGACATCCGAGGGGTCTGTGTAGAGGAGAAGAGAGGACTGGCCGTACTGAGAGAGTTAATCCTGAGCTCTCTTATTCTCTTCTTCTGCGTTCTTGAGCTGAAATTCCCACGTTCACTCGTATGTACACGAGTGGGCTTTTACGTGCATGACCGTTTTTACCCCGCCATGTAGGCAGCCATATTCCGTTTTCGAGGGTGTGTATGCTGGGTATGTTCTTGTTTCCCAAACCCACCGAACACTGACATGGATTACAGGATCTTTAACGTGCGTATTTGATCTTCTGCGTGCGTATACTCACGAAGAGGGGGTTTCAGGCACTAAGCAGGTCTGCACATCATGCTGACCTGGGAGATCGGGAAAAAAAAATCCACTCTTTACTCACCAGGCGGCCGTCACCGAGATTCGAACCCGGGACCCTCAGATTGAAAGTCCAACGCTTTAACCACTCAGCTATTGCGCCTGCCTCAGTCTCTTCAATCTCTCTCCAGCCGCAGTGTACGCAAATCCCTGGCACGAGTCATGACCTACGTGAACCAGGAGATGAAAAGACACCTGCGAAGGCACTTCCGCTCTCAGAAACACATCTTCAAAGACCTGCGGCCCAAAAAGACCAGGGCCATACGACGTCACCTGACCCCTCACGAGAAAGACCTGAAAACGCCCAAGCAGCAGCGCAAAGAGAGGCTGTACCCTGTGCGTGTGTATGCCGTCAAAATTTGTAATGGTGTCTGAAAAAAAGAAGAAAAAAAAATTGAAAAAAAAAAAGAAGAAGAAGAAGAAGAAATTTTGAAATTTTATCAAAGGATATGATACTTATACCTGTCTGTGATAGTACAAACATTCGGAATTTTGATCTTATAATGAAATATTTATGTGAAAAATAAACGTGCACAATTTCATCGAAGGACTGTGATGGCACGAACATTCATAATATTTTATCATGTGATGAAATACACATATCTGTCTGTGAAAATTAAACATTCACAATTTTGATCTTGTAAAGAAATATTTTATGTGAAAAATAAACGTGGACAATTTTATCAAGGTATGTAATCTGTCTGTGACACCCACAAACATTCATAATTTTTTTTTTATCATGTGATGTAATACACATATCCGTCTATGGAAATCAAACATTCATAATTTTTTTTTTAATCATGTGATGTAATACACATATCCGTCTGTGGAAATTAAACATTCATAATTTTTTTTTATCATGTGATGTAATACACATATCCGTCTGTGGAAATTAAACATTCATAATTTTTTTTTATCATGTGATGTAATACACATATCCGTCTGTGGAAATTAAACATTCATAATTTTTTTTTAATCATGTGATGTAATACACATATCCGTCTGTGGAAATTAAACATTCATAATTTTTTTTTATCATGTGATGTAATACACATATCCGTCTGTGGAAATTAAACATTCATAATTTTTTTTTATCATGTGATGTAATACACATATCCGTCTGTGGAAATTAAACATTCATAATTTTTTTTATCATGTGATGTAATACACATATCCGTCTGTGGAAATTAAACATTCATATTTTTTTAAATCATGTGATGTAATACACATATCCGTCTGTGGAAATTAAACATTCATAATTTTTTTTTATCATGTGATGTAATACACATATCCGTCTGTGGAAATTAAACATTCATAATTTTTTTTTTATCATGTGATGTAATACACATATCCGTCTATGGAAATCAAACATTCATAATTTTGATCTTGTGATGACATATCTATGTGAAAAATAAACGCGCAACAATTTTGATCATATGATGAATACTTATCCGCAAAAAAATAAACATTCAGAACTTTGGTGTTGTGATAAAAATACTTCTTTTTTTCTGTTTGTGAAATATAAGATTTTCAGAAATTTCATCATGTAATGAAATACACATATTCGTTGGTGGAAAATAAACATTCACATTTTTTATCTTGTGATGACATATCTATGTGAAGAATAAACGCACACAATTTTGATCATGTGATGAAATACTTATCTGTGAGAAAAAAAAGATTCTGAGTTTTGATCATGTAATGACATACTTGTATTATTCTGTGAAAAATAATCATTCAGAATGTTGACCATGTGATGAAATACTATCTGCGTGTGGAGGATAAACACTCAGAATTTTGATCATGTGATGAAATACTTATCCATCTGTGAAAAATAAACATTCAGGATTTTCTTCATGTAATGAAATACTTAATTGTACATCCCATGATTGTGTATTTGTCTGTGAACGCATTCCGGTTAATTTTTTTATATTTTTAATAAAAACGTATTCTGGATATAAAACTGTGTGCACGTGCCTTTCCAAGATTATATGCTTGAGTGTGTGTCTCGTATATTCTTTCACGTACATACTTCTGACTGAAGAACTAGGAGAGAAAAAAAGAAGAAGAAAAAAAGAAAAAAAAACCCACAAGGGTCACTAATGTTCAGTTCAGTATTTGAGTTACCCAAGTTAAGAGCATAATCTGGTATTTACCTTAGAGGTTCTGAGGGAAAAAAAAGCTTATAAACCCACGATGCGTCTGTGGATGTGTTGCTCTAATTACCTGACCAACACTACAAGTGTCTGTATCTCTCGGGCCTGGTTGACGCCGAGGTGTCATTATAACAGGAAATGTAGAGTACAGCTTTGTCACGCAGTCCCAAACCAAAATGGACCTCCATAGCAACATCATCATCATCATCCTCTTCCGTCACCATCATCATGAATATAAATAAAGAAGTCCCAAAGTATGTGGCGTTTCATGCCCTGCTGTCATGGTGACCTCAGTTTCGATACGCACCCACTTCCGTGCCTGGGGTTAGTCCTGTCAATGTCTTCAGTGTTGGCAGATTCATGGGGGGGCTATTGTTTGAGGGATGTGGTGGCGGCCTCCACTCTGAGAGGGACGCTCACTCAAGTCTGGCTCCGCGACTGAGCCATTTGTGCCGTCTGCAGGGGGCTTAGTAGGCGGTGTCCTAAGTAGGTTAAATCAGAACAGGCACCACTGAACACCACCGAAGTGACTCAGCAGCAGTGCAGGGTCTCCTCTGGTGTGTTGCCCCCTGGCGATCTAACATCGATGGTTCCCTGCAGACTGCCGACGCTAGGACTGTGATAGACGAACCCGGGTGTGGCTGTGAAAGTGGGAACTCGGAATGAGCGGCGTGGGAGAAATGCCACTGAAACGGTGCAGATGATGGGGCAGCAAAAAACAAAGAACAACAACAACAAGAACAACAACAACAACAACACACACACACACACACACACACACACACAAAACAAACAAACAAAACTTTCACGTGTTGACAAGCATTTTCCCTTTCACGACTTCACATGCATTCTACTTATCGTGTGTTGTTGATAATACACACGAATCAGAGCAGATACTGTGGAGTGATGGCTTAAAGGCAACGCGTCCGCCTAAGAAGCGAGAGAATCTGAGCGCATTGGTTCGAATCCCATAGTTTCCGGTATTTTCTTCCCCTCCACTAGACCTTGAGTGGCGGTCTGGACGCTAGTCATTCGGATGAGACAATAAAACCGTGGTCCTGTGTGCAGCATGTACTTAGAGCACATAAAAGAACCCACGACAACAAAAGGGTTGTCCCTGGCAATATTCTGTAGAAAAAGTCTACTTCGACAGGGAAAGCAAATGAAATTGCAGGCAGGAAAAAAATACAAATAAATAAATAAATAAAGGTGGCGCTCTCAGTGTAGCGACACACTCTCCCTAGGCAGAGCAGCCCGAATTTCACACAGAGAAATATGTTGCGACACAAAGAGAGTAACACAATACAATACAATACAACACAATACAATACAATACTGATGCAGGTCACCACCAAAATCAAATCAATAATTATTTCTATTCCGACAGCAGAAGGCCACGTCCACAGAATAATTCCATGAAAATCTTCCTCCAACTTTTTGTGTCAAGAAAGAAAGACAGATAGACAGACAGACAGACAGACAGACAGACAAAGCAGAGTGAAAACACACGCTTACAAGACCAGCATCAGGAAAATGGGTGAAGGGTGTGGGTATGTGCAAACACACACACACACACACATACACAGACACACACACACACGCACACACAAACAACAAAACAACAGCAACAACAACAACATATACTCTCCACAACAAATCTCCAGTGAATTGTTTTAATCAGTTCATTAGTGCATCATAAAAATCCGCGGCAGTATGCGATTAAAACCCTGCTAACTGTTGATGAATGACACAAGAGGTCATTATACGATTGCATCATGAAGTATGTGAATTTACAATTAATATTTTGAAGAATATCTCCCAATATATATATATATATATATATATATATATATATATATATAAATATGTGTGTGTGTGTGTGTGTGTAAATGCAAACATATATATGTATATAATATATATATATATATATATATATATATATATATATGTGTGTGTGTGTGTGTGTGTGTCTCTCTCTCTCTCTCTCTCTCTCTCTCTCTGTGTGTGTGTGTGTGTGTGTGTGTGTGTGTGTGTGTGTGTGTGTGTGTGTGTGTGTGTGTGTGTGTGTGTGTGTGTAAAACTCTGGTTTTAAGGCACATTCCGTGATACTTATGCTGCTGAAGTACACAGGTTTTAGTTGCAAGGGTAAATCTACACACATCAGTGCACGTACTTTGTTGGGTGAAAGCATTACACACTTTACTGGGGTTTCTGACAGAAAGAAGGCCAACAGAGTATATACATGAACCCGAAACACAGATCTATAAACACTTATAACGTTCTGTGATTTGTATCATTTAGTAACACTGCCTTAAATGTGCAACAATGCTGTGTGTGTGTGTGTGTGTGTGTGTGTGTGTGTGTGTGTGTGTGTGTGTGTGTGTGTGTGTGTGTGTGTGTGTGTTGTGTCTGAGATGAAGATAAACATGGTGTAAATAAACAAAATCAACAGGAAAGACTTGTTACAGTTAAAAAAAAAAATCCCAGAATCATTCTACTTACAAAAAAACCAAACCAAAACAAACAAAAACAAAAAAACCTATCAAATCTGCTTTCTTCAGGGGCTGTAAACTGACCCGGAAGAATCTTCAGAACAAGATGACATCATCAATAAAGGCAGCTGTTCCACACACACACACACACACATGGTTTCAATGACAATGTAAACATTAAAAGATAAAACTGCACGGTGGTCATGTATTTGAAAGGAAGAATCGAACCAGCTGTTCCACAAAACCATTAATAAAAACTACCATGAAAATGTCATTTCTCAGGACACTGACTGGAACCTGCATGATATGATGATCGTGACATGTCACTGGCCGAACTAAACACAAGATGATCATGACATGTTATTGGCTGAGCTAAACACAAGATGATCACATATTCATTAGCTCAGCTAAACACAAGAGCAACCCTATTCGTCGCTATCTCACAACCGCAGTGTTAAGTCTGAGTGAACATTGATGATCTATTTTTAAAATCTGCTCACTGGCAGGGGATTAGGGTGGGGTTAGGGTGTGGCGGGGGTTGGTGAGGGGGGGTGGGGGGGGGGGATATTGAAGGAGGAAGGTGGGAGGGGGGAGAGAGAAAAAGGGGGAGAAGGTGGGTGGTGAGGGGGATCTGCCTGAATCAGGCTGGAAAGGAAAAACATCTTTACAGCCCAGCGAAGCTTTAGTTTCACTGTTAAATAAACATTACTCCTTTTTTTTTTCTTCTTCTCCATAATCTTTACCAGTTTAGGGCATTGTAATAGACAGCCCTGAAAAGTACTTACGAAAAAAAAAAAAAGAAAAAAAAGAAAAAAAAAAAAAAAGAAAGAAAAAGAAACAACAACATAGCAATGCAGAATGAAAATAGGAAACTGTTCATTTATAACCTCACTGCCCTGTCTACCCATCCCCTGACAAAATACCCCTGTGCCTTAGATTAAGAATTCAATACAGGAGAGACAGATAGATAGAGAGACAGTCAGACAGATAGAGAGAGAGACAGACAGACAGGCAGACAGACAGAGACAGACAGAGATATAAGGGGGGCAAGGGCGCAAAAGTAGGGGCTGTTTATTCCCTGCAAACCTAACATTTGTATGATTTCATCTGAACAGGCTCTTTATCATCAAGTTTGTGTACTAAAAACAAGTATGATATTGCATGACGTAACACCCCTGTGCCTTAAATTCATTACAGGCGAGAGAGACAGAGAGAGAGACAGACAGAGAGAGAGACAGACAGAGACAGAGAGAGAAGGGGACAAAGGGGTGGAAATGGGTGTGGTTTTTTTTCCCTTGTAATTCTAACATTTTGTATAATTTTATTTGAACAAACTCATAATGTACTGTAAACAACAACAACAAACAGGTATGATATCGCAGCTATCAAAACACCTGAACGACATCGTAAATTTGTGTTCTTAAGGCATAAAATACGAAAGATGCCTTTCAGAGTTGGCTGCATAGTGGAAAGCATTCCCCGGTCTTTGTTCTGCTTGCTTTTCGGCTTAGCACAAAGAGATAAACAACAAAGAACTTATCCCAGCTACAGAGAAAAAAAACCCTATATTCACCACATTCACGTTGTCTTCAACTGCTGTATGCTGTCTAAAGAATGAAAAACTGTGCATGCTACTTTTCAGGAGGCTGAGACAATGTACAACTGTTTTGCAAGCTGTTCAGATAATAATCGTACACTTTTGGCTCTTTTCCTATTCTTTTTGCATGCTCATCATGTTTTCTTTTATCCTTGTACTTGTATATCAAGTGTAACAACATTTATATGTGTATAGTTTTCTGTGTCTAATAGAACAACGACAGATATGTAAGTAGGCTACTGTTGGAAAAATACAAATTCATTCATTCATATCCATACTCCTTTCCAGTTTATGGTAATGCGTGCCATGTTGATACATATACCATGCAACAATTTGTAACCCCCAAAATTCTAAACAACTATAAAAAACAACAACACTAAGTCCTCTGCCAAAGGTACCATTATGTACAATTAACTACAAAGCAGTGTGTTCGTCTGACGAACATGAAGAAGAAGACTATGAAGCGAAAGATATATCGATTTATGCATACATAGGACTTTGTACAACAGTTCACTAAAGGTTTACAAAATGCGTGCACAGTAATAAAAAAAGGAAAATTAAAATAAAAATCTATCAGAAAAACAAAAACTGACAAACAGAAAGAAGCCCTTACTGGTAAAAAAAAAAAAAAAAAGACAAAAAAAAAAAAGACCTGTCAGTAAACAAAAACTGACACACAGAAAGAAGCCCTTACTGGTAAAAAAAAGAAAAAAAAAGACAAAAAAAAAAAGACCTGTCAGTAAAACAAAAACTGACAAACAGAAAGAAGCCCTTACTGGTAAAAAAAAGAAAAAAAAGAAAGAAAAAAAAAAAGACCTGTCAGTAAAACAAAAACTGACAAACAGAAAGAAGCCCTTACTGGTAAAAAAAAAAAAAAAAAAAGACAAGAAAAAAAAGACCTGTCAGTAAAACAAAAACTGACACACAGAAAGAAGCCATCAGTGGTGATGAAAGGAGCTGAAGGAGGGAGAAACCAACATGGATTAAAATCAGACGGTAAATCAAAGATAGAACAACTTACTTCATCATGTTTCACATTGATCACGAAGGCCACAGTGGAAAAAAGCAAACAAAACAAAACGAAACAACAACTAAAAAAAACAACCCCCCAAAAAAAAACCCAACAAAAACAAACAAACAAACAAACACACACACACACACACACACACACACACACACCACCCCCTAAAATAACACCAAAAACGCCGTTTATATAACGCTGCTTCAGTCGATCATTCTAAATGTTTTGGATCACTATGCCAAAGTATAGAAAGGAACAGAGAAAGCAAAACTTCCATCTCGCGGTTCCAGCCATACTAGATGACGTCACATCTGTCGTCAAACAGCTTGTTACAGAGAGAAAATTGCCGATATAAAATGCAGATAGAAAAAAGCATTCTCAAACCAGTGAAAAAGAAAAAAAACAACCCCAAAAACGAAGAATAAAAGAAAGCATCAGGTAGATTCCAGAAAAAACCAACGAGATTCAGTGACCACATCTATCACTGTAGTCCTCCAATATTAGCATGCTGTAAAGTGGCAAAACAAAATTAATGTTCTTCCTGGCCAAAAAATGAGTTATACAGTAAAAAAAAAAAAAAAAAAAAAAAAAAAAAAAAAAAGGAAAAAAAGATCAAGAACAGATCGGCATCAAAATGACAACAAAAAATATCTGAAAGAAAATCATGTATATAGTGTCAACAGTGCATCTTCCTTCCAAATAACACACACACACACACACACACGCATATCTATATCTATCTATCTATCTATCTATCTATCTATATATATATATATATATATAGAGAGAGAGAGAGAGAGAGAGAGAGAGACATTCATGTGAACAGACAGACAGATAGACAGACAGATAGACAGATACCCAAGTTTGCCTTCGAGTCAACAACCCCACACACTCCTTTCCTCCTCCCCAGCTGGGCGCTTCATAGATGAAGACACACCGGGCGGGGGGGGGGGAGGTCAGGGGGGGGGGGGGGAGGGGGGCGGGGTGGAAGAGAAGAGAAGAGAAGAAAGAAAAAGAAAGAGAGTCCATGAGGCATGGAGCCTGATCCTCTAAACACCCCCCCCCCTTCCCTCCCCAACCTCCACTTCCCCCTTCCTTCCTCAGCTCTTCAAAGATGAAGACACGCACAAGGGTGGGAAAGGGTGTGTGTGTGTGTGTGTGGGGGGGGGGGGGGGTTGGGGGTGGAAGAGTAGAGAAGAGAAGAAAGAAAAACAAAGACAGTCCACTTGAGGCATGGAGCCTGTTCCTCTGTACAAACCTGACTCTCTCAGCTCTTCAAAGATGAAGACAGAAGAAGGGACGGAAAACCACGCAAAGAAGAATCCATGAGACATACAGGCAGGGCAAGGAAAGACAAGGCAAGGCCAGGAAAGACAAGGCAAGGCCAGGAAAGACAAGGCAAGGAAAGACAAGGCAAGGCCAGGAAAGACAAGGCAAGGAAAGACAAGGCAGGGCAAGGAAAGACAAGGCAAGGCCAGGAAAGACAAGGAAAGGAAAGACAAGGCAAGGCCAGGAAAGACAAGGCCAGGAAAGACAAGGCAAGGAAAGACAAGGCAAGGCCAGGAAAGACAAGACAAAGCAAGGAAAGGCAAGGCATGACAAGGAAAGGCAAGGCAACTAAGGCAGGTTGTACTGTTACTCCCGGTCTACTGATCCAGCACCGTAGTTCTCACTATGATCTCCGTCACGGAGTAAGGGTCGCAGTTGGAGGACGGACGTCGGTCCTCAAGGTACCCGAAGCCGTCCTCCGCCACCTGCCGCGGGATGCGGATCGACGATCCCCGGTTGGCCACGCCGGCCGAGAAGTCGTCGATGGCGGACGTCTCGTGGCGGCCCGTCAGACGCCGGAGGTTGTCCGCCCCTTGGTTGGGGTCATAGGCCCGGATGTGCTCTTTGTGCTTCCGGGACAGTTTGGCGATGGCGTCCTCGATCACTCTGTAAATTAGAAAAAAAAAAAAAAAAAAAAGAAAAAAGAAAAGAAGGGAATTTTGGTGAGGGAGTGTTTATAAAAATCTGTCAACAACGTGTGTTACAATCAAATATGTACACAGCTCTCTCCGGCAAACCATAATGATTGTGTGCTTCACAAACAAACAAACAAAAACACCCCACCCCCTCCTTCCAATTATAGATAACCACCAGCTGAACCTCAAAACCACCATTCCTGCAGTGGGCTTCCATAGAATTACAGACCTATCATTAAATCAAGCTTGTCGTCTACGAATACCGAAAGCTCCTCCAGCAGAACTTGCCTTACTCATTCCCCTCTCTATGAAGTTTTATTTATTTATCTATTTATTCATTAATTTTATTGCGGTGCAGTCGCCCTTATTCACTCAAAGAGCAGCGATATGAAGAAACGAGGTTCTTCAGTTTAATCAGCACCAATCCGTGCCTGTCACCTTTAGGAGTTTAAACATACGGTGGCCGCCGGGCCGGTGCCTCTCATGAATGGAAAGAGGGGGGGACTGGCGTGTGTATCCGGGAACTACAGCTGGGTAAAGAGTCTTGTGTTTGACGGAGAGAAAATAACAGCAACCTGTCAAGAGGTCGACTGGTGAAATCTCACTTACTGCTCCCCCCGCTATCCTCCTCACTCTCCCAAACTCTCTCTTTCCCCCCTCCCCCCCACCCTCCATCATTATACACATCTCACCCTTACTCCTCACCCCACCCTTCAAACTCAGTGTTCTAGTTGTGGTGTGTGTCTGTGTGTGTGTTTGTGTGTGTGTGTGTGTGTGTGTTTACTGAGCTTAAAACGTGACAATTGGTTATAATGAATGCGCAATATGTAGGAAGAATAATGTACAATATGCAGGATGAATGTACAATGGAATATGTCCAATGCTAACGTCCATATTCTAAATATATTTCTGTTTAATAATTACGATGTAATAATTAATTGCAATGTTTTTAAAAGCGAATATGTGAAATGCTTTTATTTGAGAACATATGTTTATTACTCTTGTTTAATCAAGTTATCCGCGTGTGTGGGGTGGGTAGGGGGGGAGGGGTGTGTGTGTGTGTGTGTGTGTGGGGGGGGGGTGGTTGGGGGGGGGGGTGTGTGCGGGTGTGTGCTGATTATTTGGTTGTGGTTTTCCGCAATTCATCTTTATTCATATCTTATCTATTATAATCAATGTGCAGTATAGTAGGCTATGTTTATAATCATATTCAAATAATGTTTCTTATTTCTTTCTGTTTTTACATTAAGAATACTAGTTATTACCTGCAGTGTGTGGATGTATGTATGAAACGATGTATGTGATATTTTTTACA
This sequence comes from Babylonia areolata, assembly GCF_041734735.1. NCBI lineage: Eukaryota > Metazoa > Mollusca > Gastropoda > Neogastropoda > Buccinidae > Babylonia > Babylonia areolata. The sequence goes on from NC_134889.1 coordinate 32,456,193, forward strand.
TTTGTATCTTCGTAATATTTGTAGGGGCTGTTGTTGGCTTTTACAGTTATGGTCCCCATGTTGTTTACTTGTCTATGTTGTGATAATGCACCTGACCAAATTTCTCCAGTTGGAGATAATAAAGTTACTCTTATCTTATCTTATCTATTACCCCTCACTTTCCCAAACCCTCCCCTCCCCCCCACACACATCCCCCCCACTCACTCCTCACCCTACCCTTCAAATCCTGTGATCTATGCAGTTTTACCCCATCATTCCCCTCACACCCCCACCCCCACACCCCTACATCCTCCCCCTCACTTCTCATCCCACCTTTCAAATCCTGTGATCTATGCAGTGTGTAATCACACCTGTTACCCCATCATTCCCCTCACACCCACACCCCCACCCCCCTACATCCTCACCCTCACTCCTCACCCCACCCTTCAAATCCTGTGATCTATGCAGTTTTACCCCATCATTCCCCTCACACCCACACCCCCACCCCCCCTACATCCTCACCCTCACTCCTCACCCCACCCTTCAAATCCTGTGATCTATGCAGTGTGTAATCACACCTGTTACCCCATCATTCCCCTCACACCCACACCCCCACCCCCCTACATCCTCACCCTCACTCCTCACCCCACCCTTCAAATCCTGTGATCTATGCAGTGTGTAATCACACCTGTTACCCCATCATTCCCCTCACACCCAGACACCCACCCCCCTACATCCTCACCCTCACTTCTCATCCCACCTTTCAAATCCTGTGAACTAACTTTAAAGGTTGTAATCAACCTTGTTACCTCTCACTCTCCCAACTCCACCCCCCCCTCCCCCCAGAGCACACACGCAGCTTCTACACCCTCACTGCTCATCCCACCCTTCAAACCCTGTGATCTATAATAGGGGTGGAGTCACACTTACTACCCCCATCACTCCCCCTCACCCCCTATATCCTGCTCCTCAATATGATCTCATCATAAAGAGCTGTAAGCACACCTACTACCCCCTCACTTCCCCCCCCCCCCTCGCCCCCTTTACCCCCCCCCCCCCCCCCACACACACACACATCCTCACTCTCACCTTTCAAACCCTGTGATCTATAAAGTGGTGGAATCACACTTACTACCCCCTCACTCCCACCTGCCCCCCCGTCCCTCTGACCTCTACATCCCCCTCCTCACCGCTCATCCCACCTTTCGAACCCCATGAACCAGCTACAAAGGTTGTAATCACACCTATTACTACCCCTCACTTTTCCAACTCCCTCCCCTCACACCCACACACACATCCTAGTTGCTACACTACAGCTCCACCCCCTTTTTTGTATTTTTTTTCCTGCATGCAGTTTTTTTGTTTTTCCTATTGAAGTGGATTTTTCTACAGAATTTTGCCAGGAACAACCTTTTTGTTGCCGTGGGTTCTTTTACGTGCACTGAGTGCATGCTGCACACGGGACCTCGGTTTATCGTCTCATCCGAATGACTAGCGTCCAGACCACCACCCAAGGTCTAGTGGAGGGGGAGAAAATATCGGCGGCTGAGCCGTGATTCGAACCAGCGCGCTCAGATTCTCTCATTTCCTAGGCGGACGCATTACCTCCAGGCCATCACTCCACAAAAAAATGGCTGTAATCACACCTACTACCCGACCACTCTGTCTAACCCCTACACCCACCCCCGCACTGCTCGTCCCACCTTTCGAACCCTGTTATGAACTAACTGTTAACGGTGTAATCACACCTGTTACCCCTCAGTTTCCCAACTTCCTCCCCCTCCCCACACACACATCCTACCCGTCACTCCTCACCCTCACCCCACCTATCAAACCCTGTGAACTATAACAGCTGTAATTACAACTACTATCCTTAATTTTAGCAACCCCACCCCCCACCCCTCTCCTCCCCCATCATCCCCCTCACTCCTCATCCCACCCTTCACACCCAGTGATCAAAAATGGGGTGTATTTACACTTGATACCCCATCACTTTCCCTCCCCATCCCCTCTACATCCCCCCCCCCCCCCCCCCGCCCCCTCACCCCTCATGTCACCCTTCAAACCCAGTGATCAAAAATGGGGTGTATTTACACTTGATACCCCATCACTTTCCCTCCCCATCCCCTCTACATCCCCCCCCCCTCACCCCTCATCCCACCCTTCAAACCCTGTGATCAAAAATGGGGTGTATTTACACTTGATACCCCATCACTTCCCCCCACCCCCTACATCCTCCCCCTCACCCCTCATCTCACCCTTCAAACCCAGTGATCAAAAATGGGGTGTATTTACACTTGATACCCCATCACTTCCCCCCACCCCCCTACATCCTCCCCCTCACCCCTCATCTCACCCTTCAAATCCTATGAACTAACTATAAAGGGTTAAATCATACCTGTTAACCCTCACACTCCTAACGTAGTGACGGCTCCTTGAGAAACTCAAAACTGAAAACTGAAACTTTGTGGAGCACTCACTTCAGACTGTCTGGGCGTATATTGGATTTTGTCCTAACGTAGTGACGCCCCCTTGAGAAACTGAAACTGGAAACTGAAACTTTGAGGAGCACTCACTTCAGGCCGCCGGGTCCTCTCATGGGCTCCGTGCTGTAGTTGCAGTGGGCCCCTGCCCCGTTCCACTCGCCGGTCATTGGCTTGGGGTCCAGAGACGTCACGATGCCGAACTCCTCTGCCACCCGGTGCAGCAGGTAGCGGGACACCCAGAGGTGGTCGCCCATCTCGATCCCCTCGCAGGGCCCCACCTGGTACTCCCACTGTGGGCGAGAACGATGCAGTTACAAAGTATGTTAAATCGTCTCCATCCTTTTACAGGGCCCGACATTGTACTCCCACTGGGGCGAGGACAATACAGCAAAGTATGATAAATCATCTCCAGTCCCTTTACAGGGCCCCACCTGGTACTCCGAATGGAGCGAGGACGATAGAGCAAAGTATGATAAACCATCTTCATCCCCTACACAGGGCCCCATCTTCTTCCCCCACTGGGGAAGACAATACAACACAAAGTATGATAAACCATCTCTGACCCCTTTATGGGGCCTCCCACCTGGTATGGGGGAAGACACTGCAAAGTATGATAACCATCTCAATCCCCAATGGGGAAAATAATACAAAGTATGATAACCATATCCCTCCCCACAAGGGAAGACACTGCAAAGTATGATATCCATCTCCATCCCCACTGGGGAAGATAATACAAAGCATGACTGGGGAGGATAATGCAATGATAACCATGTCAATCACACTGGGGAGGATAATGCAAAGTATGATAACCATGTCAATCACACTGGGGAGGATAATACAAAGTATGATAACCATGTCAATCACACTGGGGAGGATAATGCAAAGTATGATAACCATGTCAATCACACTGGGGAGGATAATACAAAGTATGATAACCATGTCAATCACACTGGGGAGGATAATGCAAAGTATGATAACCATGTCAATCACACTGGGGAGGATAATGCAATGATAACTACGTCAATCACACTGGGGAGGATAATGCAAAGTATGATAACCATGTCAATCACAATGGGGAGGATAATGCAAAGTACGATAACCATGTCAATCACACTGGGGAGGATAATGCAAAGTATGATAACCATGTCAATCACACTGGGGAGGATAATGCAATGATAACTACGTCAATCACACTGGGGAGGATAATGCAAAGTATGATAACCATGTCAATCACACTGGGGAGGATAATGCAAAGTATGATAACCATGTCAATCACACTGGGGAGGATAATACAAAGTATGATAACTACGTCAATCACACTGGGGAGGTTAATACAATGATAACCATGTCAATCACACTGGGGAGGATAATACAATGATAACCATGTCAATTACACTGGGGAGGATAATACAATGATAACCATGTCAATCACACTGGGGAGGATAATACAAAGTATGATAACCATGTCAATCACACTGGGGAGGATAATGCAAAGTATGATAACCATGTCAATCACACTGGGGAGGATAATGCAAAGTATGACAACCATGTCAATCACACTGGGGAGGATAATACAAAGTATGATAACCATGTCAATCACACTGGGGAGGATAATGCAAAGTATGATAACCATGTCAATCACACTGGGGAGGATAATACAAAGTATGATAACCACGTCAATCACACTGGGGAGGATAATACAATTATAACCATGTCAATCACACTGGGGAGGATAATGCAAAGTATGATAACCATGTCAATCACACTGGGGAGGATAATGCAAAGTATGACAACCATGTCAATCACACTGGGGAGGATAATACAAAGTATGATAACCATGTCAATCACACTGGGGAGGATAATGCAAAGTATGATAACCATGTCAATCACACTGGGGAGGATAATACAAAGTATGATAACCACGTCAATCACACTGGGGAGGATAATACAATTATAACCATGTCAATCACACTGGGGAGGATAATGCAAAGTATCATAACCATGTCAACCACACTGGGGAGGATAATACAAAGTATGATAACCATGTCAATTACACTGGGGAGGATAATGCAAAGTATGATAACCATGTCAATCACACTGGGGAGGATAATGAAAAGTATGATAACCATGTCAATCACACTGGGGAGGATAATGCAAAGTATGACAACCATGTCAATCACACTGGGGAGGATAATGCAAAGTATGATAACCATGTCAATCACACTGGGGAGGATAATACAAAGTATGATAACCATGTCAATCACACTGGGGAGGATAATACAAAGTATGATAACCACGTCAATCACACTGGGGAGGATAATACAATGATAACCATGTCAATCACACTGGGGAGGATAATACAAAGTATGATAACCATGTCAATCACACTGGGGAGGATAATACAAAGTATGATAACCATGTCAATCACACTGGGGAGGATAATACAAAGTATGATAACCATGTCAATCACACTGGGGAGGATAATACAAAGTATGATAACCATGTCAATCACACTGGGGAGGATAATACAATGATAACCATGTCAATCACACTGGGGAGGATAATGCAAAGTATGATAACCATGTCAATCACACTGGGGAGGATAATACAAAGTACGATAACCATGTCAATCACACTGGGGAGGATAATACAAAGTATGATAACCATGTCAATCACACTGAGGAGGATAATGCAAAGTATGATAACCATGTCAATCACACTGGGGAGGATAATGCAAAGTATGATAACCATGTCAATCACACTGGGGAGGATAATGCAAAGTATGATAACCATGTCAATCACACTGGGGAGGATAATGCAAAGTATGATAACCATGTCAATCACACTGGGGAGGATAATGCAAAGTATGATAACCATGTCAATCACACTGGGGAGGATAATACAAAGTACGATAACCATGTCAATCACACTGGGGAGGATAATGCAAAGTACGATAACCATGTCAATCACACTGGGGAGGATAATACAAAGTATGATAACCATGTCAATCACACTGGGGAGGATAATGCAAAGTATGATAACCATGTCAATCACACTGGGGAGGATAATGCAAAGTATGATAACCATGTCAATCACACTGGGGATCAAAACACAATAAAAACACGTACATCACTGGAAGTAGAGACAGCTAGACAGAACCCACAATCTTCCCAAAGTATAATCAATCATTTATAATTCACTGACATAACTGTATTATATAGTCAGTTGTGTCCGATGATGACTATCAGAACAGCAGAGGAGGCAACTGCTGTCCCGACTACTACCTGAACTAGAATTTGATGAAAGTGGGGGAGTGCCTTGCCCAAGTTACATCCCCACTCTCTCGGCCAGTACAGCTTTAGGCCAGTCGGCGTTGGGACGGCCTCCCCCCCCCCCCACCCCCTCCCCCACTCCAAAGGCCAGCTAGCCCCCAAGGCTGCAGCACTAGGAGCCAGTGCAAGCTTGCCTCCCAGTTTGAGAGTCCTAGTCCTTCACAGAAGACCAAGCTGTAAATGATTTCCCACTGCAGTGGGGAAACCATCAATCATACAGCTCTCAGTTTGCTAGTTTGGCCCAACTGTAAGCCTATAATTATCAATCTATGATAACTATAAGCCAAGCGTCGAGCCATACAAAGACAAATTCTTTATCAACAAGGAACGTGCTTTATTCATTTATTTTTCATTCTTTAAAAATTTTTTTTACATCCAGCCCTCGCCTTAAAAAAGGGGACTAAAGCGAAACGAAATAAAACTGAAAACACACGTGTCGCTACAATCAACCTCCCTTCTTCCCTGTCATCCCAGCCTCCGCCCAAATCCTGGCCAGAGCGAAGCAAAAGGAAAACACACATGTGAGCAAACGAAAGGAAGAAAAGCACGCAAACACCACAGCCTCCTTTAGCAATCAAACCCCAGCACCCTGCTCTCACCACACACACACACACACACACATACACACACACCACACACACAAACACGCACACACACACACACACACATACAAACACACACGCACACACAGACACAAACACAGACACGCACAAACACACACGCACAAACACATTCACACACACACTTAGACACACAGACAGACAGACAGACAGACAGACACACACACACACACACACACACACACACACAGAAACACACAGGTACACACAGACCCAGACCCAGACCCAGACCCAGACACACACACACACACACAGAAACACACAGGTACACACAGACCCAGACCCAGACACACACACACACACACAGAAACACACAGGTACACACAGACCCAGACCCAGACCCAGACCCAGACACACACACACACACACGTACACACACAAGAAGGATTCGCCAGAGGCTGCTTGCACCCAAAACCACCGGACATAACACTCCAGTTGTAACCACCCTATCTTACCCCATCCACTTCACACACCTTTCTCAACCTTCCTCAACATCTCCCTTATCGGTAACCCCCACCCCCTCAATGATGACACACGCATGTACACACACACACACACACACACACACACACACACACACAAGGATTCGCCAGAGGCTGCTTGCACCCAAAACCACCGGACATAACACTCCAGTTGTAACCACCCTATCTTACCCCATCCACTTCACACACCTTTCTCAACCTTCCTCAATATCTCCCTTATCGGTAACCCCAACCCCCTGAATGATGACACACGCATGTACGCGCACACACACACACACACACACACACACGCACACACACACACAGACACACACACACGCACGCACACACTCACACACACATCGTCTAATATCACTGATAGTGAAAAGACGCGAAACAAAAGAACGAACACACACACACACACACACACACGCACGCACGCACACACACACACACACACAGGCGCACACACACTCACACACACACACACACACGCACACACACAGAGGAAGGTGGACAGACAGACAGACAGAGACAGCCAGAGGGAACCCACAAAGGATAGGGATGAGATCAACACGCACCCTCTTTGCACGGCATGTGAGTGTCACTGTGTCACTGTGAGCTGGCCCATAGAAAGAAAGGACATGTGCCAGATGTCAGCCTGTTCTTGTAACATGTTATTCTCTCTGTCCGTCTGTCTCTCTTTCCATCTCTGTTTGCCTGTCTGTCTGTATGTCTCTCTTTCTCTCTCCTCTCTCCCCTGGCGACCTAATATCGAAGGTTCCCTGTGGGCTGCCTATGCTTGGGACTGCGTCAGACGAACCCGGGTGTGGCTGGGTAGAGAGGAATCGGAATGAACGGGATGGGGGTAAAAAATGCCACTGAAACGGTGCAGATGACAGCAAACAAACAAACAAACAAACAAACAAACAAACAAATGATTAACGAATAGTAAAGAGTGCTAACTTTCTCCATTCACAAGGTACACAACTTCAAGTCAATGCTGCTTTAACTCACTCAGTACGGCCAGTCCTATCTTCTCCTCTACACAGACACCTCGGATGTCCAGTGGGTGTCTCAATGACCCAACCTTTAGCTTCCGTCGTCAGAATTGTGGTATTCTTTGTCAACATTCACCTCTTCAGTGTAAGAGCCTTCCGCTTGTAATATTTTGATGGTGGTAATTGGGGTGAAACGCTATTAACGTCGTCTCTTTCGCCGTTCGTATGGAGAGAGTTAAGCTACCGATTCAGCTAGCACACAGGTAGATAAAAGGTACACTGGAAACAAACCCAGACACTTCATCAAAAAGAAAGCAAGTACTGGTCATTTGACATGTGCGCACAGCAAGCAATGACAGAAGAAATGTGCTTCCTTTGTTTTTTGAGGAAGTGTCTGGGTTTGTTCCAACGTACCTGTTATTTTTTTTTACCTGTGTGCTAGCTGAATCGGTTGCGTTAGCAGCATGGACTTGAAGTTGTGTACCTTGTAATTGGAAAGGGTTACCATTCTTTACTATTTGTTTATCATTTATTCTCCTGGCCTCATATTTTATTCATTCTGAAACAAACAAACAAGCAAGCAAGCAAACATGTACAGACCTGTGCGGGCATGACCTCAGCGTTGCAGCCGCAGATCTTGACGCCGGCGTAGAGACAGGCACGATAGTGCGCCTCTACCACGTCACGCCCGAACACCTTGTTGGCTCCCACCCCGCAGAAATAGGGACCTGTCAGGACACACGCAGCTTTGTTGATGAATCAACAGTACTCACTTCAACACGCCGCTTTGTTCATCTTCAACACGCCGCTTTGTTCATCTTCAACACGCCGCTTTGTTCATTAAGACTGCTCAATTTAACACGCCGCTTTGTTCATTCATGTGGAGTGATGGCCTAGAGGTAACGCGTCCGCCTAGGAAGTGAGAGAATCTGAGCGCGATGGTTCGAATCACGGCTCACCCGCCGATGTTTTCTCCCCCTCCACTAGACCTTGAGTGGCTTTGTTCATTAACACTGCTCACTTCAACACGCCACTTTCTTCATTAACACTGCTCACTTCAACACACCACTTTGTTCATTAATGCTGCTCATTTCAACACACCGCTTTGTTCATTAACACAGCTCCCTTTAACACGGTGCTATGTTTATTAACACTGCTCACTTTAACACGGCGCTTTGCTTTGTTCATTAACACTGCTCACTTCAACACACCACTTTGTTCATTAACACTGCTCACTTCAACACGCCACGTTCTTCATTAACACTGCTCACTTCAACACGCCACTTTCTTCATTAATGCTGCTCACTTCAACACGCCACTTTGTTCATTAACACTGCTCACTTCAACACGCCGCTTTCTTCATTAACACTGCTCACTTCAACACGCCACTTTCTTCATTAATGCTGCTCACTTCAACACGCCGCTTTCTTCATTAACACTGCTCACTTCAACACGCCACTTTCTTCATTAATGCTGCTCACTTCAACACGCCACTTTCTTCATTAACACTGCTCACTTCAACACGCCACTTTGTTCATTAACACTGCTCACTTCAACACGCCACTTTGTTCATTAACACTGCTCACTTCAACACGCCACTTTCTTCATTAATGCTGCTCACTTCAACACGCCACTTTGTTCATTAACACTGCTCACTTCAACACGCCACTTTCTTCATTAATGCTGCTCACTTCAACACGCCACTTTGTTCATTAACACTGCTCACTTCAACACGCCGCTTTCTTCATTAACACTGCTCACTTCAACACGCCACTTTCTTCATTAACACAGCTCACTTCAACACGCCACTTTGTTCATTAACACTGCTCCCTTTAACATGGTGCTTTGTTCATTAACACTGCTCACTTCAACACGGCGCTTTGCTTTGTTCATTAACACTGCTCCCTTCAACACGGTGTTTTGTTCATTAACACTGCTCACTTCAACACACTGCTTTGTTCATTAACACTGCTCTCTTCAACACGCCGCTTTCTTCATTAACACTGCTCACTTCAACACGCCGCTTTCTTCATTAACACTGCTCACTTCAACACGGCGCTTTGCTTTGTTCATTAACACTGCTCACTTCAACACGGCGCTTTGTTCATAAATTAACACTGCGCACTTCAACACGCCACTTTCTTCATTAATGCTGCTCACTTCAACACGCCGCTTTGTTCATTAACACTGATCACTTTAATATTATATATACTGCTCACTGCTGAGAGAGAGAGACAGACAGACAGAGAGAGAGAGAGAGAGAGAGAGAGAGAGAGAGAGAGAGAGAAGGGGGGTGGGTGGGATAAAAAAAGAGAGGGAGATAATTATGAGAGAGACAGACAGACAGAAACAGAGAGACAGTGTGGCCGAAGATGGAAGGGGTTTGGAAGGGGGAGGACGTTGGGGGCGGGCGGGGGATGGGTGGGGGCTGCGGGTGGGTGTGTGTGGGGGGGAAGGGTGTGTGTGGAGGAAGTGGAAAGGTGCAGATGTGGGGGAAGGGGTAGGTACAACACACCTTGTGGGCCCGGGAAGCCACACTTGGGCCAGCCAAACGGGTAGTTATCGCCGTCCAGCATGGTGTACTCCTGTTCAATGCCGAACCACGGCTTGGCACCCTTGGCCTCGTTCATCACCGCCTCGCAGCTCAGGCGGTTGTTGGTCTCTGGGGACAGGAACAGCAACACACGGATATATACATACATACATACACACACACACACACACACATATATATATATGTGTGTGTGTGTGTGTGTGTGTGTGTGTGTGTGTGTACGTATGTATATATATATTTGTATTTGTATTTGTTTTTATCACAACAGAATTTTCTGTGTGAAATTCGGGCTGCTCTTCCCGGGGAGAGCGCGTCGCTACACTACAGCGCCACCTTTTTTTCTTTTTCTTTTTTTTTTCTTTTTTTTTACTGCGTGTAGTTTTATTTGTATTGGATTTTTCTACAGAATTTTGCCAGTAACAACCCTTTTGTTGCCGTGGGTCCTTTTACGTGCGCTAAGTGCATGCTGCACTCGGGACCTCGGTTTATAGTCTCATCCGAATGACTAGCGTCCAGATCACCACTTAAGGTCTAGTGGAGGGGGAGAAAATATCGGCGGCTGAGCCGTGATTCGAATCAGCGCGCTCAGATTCTCTCGCTGCGGACGCATTACCTCTAGGCCAGCACTCCACGTGATATATATATATATATATATATATATATATATATATATATATTGTTTTTTTCCCTTTTTATTAGGGAGTGTCTGGGTTTGTCCCAATGTATCTTCCATTTCATTTTATTTTTTCTAACCTGCGTGCCAGCTGAATCGGTAGCATGGTAAGCAGCATTGACTTGAAGCTGTGTACCTCTGTCAATGGACACAGTTGCCGCTCTTTAGTACTGGATATGATTTATGACCACTTTCACCCCACCCCGCCATGTAGGCAGCCACACTCCTGTTTGTTTTGGTTTTTATGGTGGGGGAGGGAGGGCGTACAGGCGGTGGGGTGGTGGTGCATTTTGCGATTATTAATACCATGCTTGTGCCTCTGTGTGTGTGTGTGTGTTTTGTGTGTGTGTGTGTGTGTGTGTGTGTGTGTGTGTGTGTGTGTGTGTGTTATTTTTACCATGCTTATGCCTTTATGTAGTATAGTATTTGCATTCTATGACTTTAAGTAGCATTGTGTAGTGCATGCAATGACATATTATATAATGTAGTTTTGTGAAGTGTAGACCCTGTTTCAGGGCGGGGACTGGACGAAAAAAAAAAAAAAAAAAAAAAAGCGCCAGTGCTTATCTATTATCCTCGATAATAAAGAATTTGTCTTGTCTTGTCTTGTCTCCCTCCCACACCCCCCCCTCTCTCTCTCTCTCCCACTCCCTTCCACCCACCCTCTCTCCCTCCCCCCCTCTCCCTCCACCCATCCCTCCCTCCCTCCCTCCCTCCCTCCCCTCTTCTCTCTCTCCCCCTCCCCACGCCCCCCAACACACACTCACCAGCGGGCTCCTTGTTGAACTTGAAGACCTGGCAGAGCAGCAGCTTGTTGGGCCCCTGGCGGAAGGGGTCCCTGAAGAGGGCCACAGGGTGCATGTACATGTCGGAGTTCGAACCCTCCGCCTGGTACGTGCTGGACCCATCAAAGTTCCACACTGGGCAGTCTGCAACACGCGCGCACGCACACACACACACATCATTATTTATATACACGCGCACACGCACACACACACACATCATCATTTATATACACGCGCGCATGCACACACACACATATCATTATTTATATACACGCGCGCATGCACACACACATATCATTATTTATATACAAGCGCGCGCACACACACACATCATTATCTGTATACACGCGCGCACGCACGCACACATATCATCATTTATATACACGAGCGCACGCGTACACACAGACACACACAAACAGACACATATACACGCACATACACGTGCGCTCGCGCGCGCACACACACACACACACAGACACACGGACAGACAAGCACACACACACACACACGCACGCACACACAAACATATATAGATACATACATACACAGACACACACACAAAACGCATAGACACACACATACATACAACACAGACAGACAGACAGACGGACACACACACACACACACACACACACACACACACACACACACACACACACACACACACACACACACACACACACACACACACACACACACACACACACACACACACACACACACCACATAGAGACACCGACACACACACATACCTGTTGATCTGCACGCGCATGCTTGTGAAATCTACATCAGAGAAAACTATAGGTAATCATTATGACAGAGCGTGTCAAACTGTACCGGGACAGATGACACCTTGTTTGATTTTCTCCAGCGGCAAATCAATATATCCAAAACAGCTGTGACCGTTCACGAAAATAAGATTCACCCACGCAACTCAATCCCCCCCACCCCCCACCCCCCACCCCCAACACACACACCCTCTGTGTGTGTGTGTGTGTGTGTGTGTGTGTGTGTGTGTGTGTGTGTGTGTGTGTGTGTGTGCATGCATGAATTTATTCATTATTCATTTATTCCATCATGATGGTGACAATAGCTGTTGTTGTATAAGTGATACTGGTGATGGTAGTAGTCATTTTACTATCGATTATAACTGTCGTACGTGAATTTGATGATAACAATGTGGCTTTTGTCATCTGGCTGTTGAAACTGATGACATTCTCTCTCTCTCTCTCTCTCATCCATCTGTCAATCTGTGTGTGTGTGTGTGTGTGTGTGTGTGTGTGTGTGTGTGTGTGTGTGTGTGCGTGCGTGTGCGTGTGCGTGTGTCTGTTCTTTATCATATTCTTTCTGCAGGACTTTTTTTCTCCTATTCTAATTCTCTCTTTCTCCCCTTTTCATTAAATATATATGTGCTATTGCAACTGATGTAGATTAGCAAGGACAGATTGGAAGAATGGGCCATGCCTAAAAAATCTTAATCCTTGAATAAAAAAATGTTCTGAGTTCTGAGTCTCTCTCTCTCTCCCCTCTCTCTCTCCCTCCCCCCTCTCTCTCTCCCTCTCTCTTTCTCTCTCTCCCCTCTCTTTTTTTCTCCCTCTCTCTCTCTCTCTATCTCCCCCCCCTCTCTCTTTCTTTTGACTACACACAAGCCTATCTGTGTCTTCGTGATTAGATTTAGTAGACCAAAGTGTTCTCCTGCTCTCCACACAAAGCGCCCCATGTGAACATAATTCAGCGGCTTCGTTCAGTTCTTTTCAACCATATTAATTTCATCGCAAAAGCTATCCATCCATCCATACGATCTACATTCAGATTCCGTGAACCTTCTGCTGAAGTTGATCCATTCATGGCTCTGGTGTCACCATACAATTATCTATTCGTGTGTCATGTAATTTGAGGCACAATTTGTTTGTTACGGACGATGATCACGAATAAATAAAGATGAAAGGTTGTGTGTAATGTCCTGTCGAGTTGTTGTTAAAATTCGTGTTGTTGGGAGGAGGGGGGCGGGGGGGGGGGGAGGGGGGAAGTAGCTAACTTCATAATGTTCTGGTTTCGGTTTTATCAAGGAGGGCGCGTCACAGTTTTTGGACAAATCCATGTACGCTACACCACATCTGCTAGGCAGATGCCTGACCAACAGCAATATCTTGTTCAAAATTCAAATACTACTGCTTGAACTTGAAGTCTTCCTTGGGGGCTTTCAGTAATATTATCTCTCTCTCTCTCTCTCACACACACACATACACACACACACACACACACACACACACACATATATATATATATATATATATATATATATATATATATAATATATATATACAAATGTATATAGACGTGAATATATGTCAACGGTGTGAGGAAAACAAGCTCAGATTACAACACTTCCGCCATTCAAAATAAGGGGAAAAAAAAAGAAAGAAAAAAAAAAAAAAAAAGAGGGGAGGGGGGGGGGGGGGGGGGGGGGGGGGGGTGGATGTTAAGGGTTTGTATGTCATGTTCAAATGTGTATGGGGGGAGGGATTCAAGATTCAAGATGATTTAGTCATATACAGGCCAAGCCCCCCCCGCCCCCCCCCCCCCCCCCCCCCCCCCCCGTCCCCCCTTATGTGAACATTATACAATGCGAACACTATAATGCAACATATACATACATATGGAAAACTTGATATAACATCAGTTCCAAATGAGAACTAGCCCAGCTACGAAACATGATGCATGATTAAGAATCGATATTGTCATGACGTAATGATTTATCAGACTTTGAAAAGCTTTACAACC